>NC_064849.1:39307090-39524590 GCF_024139225.1 Suncus etruscus | reverse complement strand
AATGGCTGGTGTCTGATTGACTGAAGCCTAGGTCAAGTTACTATAATGCATGTTCAGGGTTAAAGGCCACCCTGAACATAAATAAAAATTTTACAAGTTCCTATTCCTATTAGATAAGAACTACTTTCTACACATAAGATTCCTCATTTTAATGTGACTTTGTAAAAAGTAACAATGCCACTGATGCATATGGGAGTAAAAATAACAAGCTAAACAATCTCTATAACTTGTCTACTAGAATTTCCTATTAAACAAATCCAGAAAAAGGGGGTAGACATAAGGAAATATACTATAAGAATTATATATATTAAGGAAATATACATAAGAATATATACAGATCTTTTGAAATATCATGGGGGGGATAATATTTGGAGCACATCTTCAGTCTGTGATGTGGTTTTATGGGTTCTGAAAAGAAAAAAAAATGGCTCATGGCAGTCAAGGATCAGGAAATGTCCTTGAGCAGAGGATCTCTCAGGAGCCAAATCCAGTAGCAAGCAATAGTCCACAGTGAAGGAAGGTGGGATAGTCCACAGTAAAGGGGCTGCCAAAAGTAAATCAGCAGGAGTGGCAGCAACAACTTCTTCTCTGGCCAAGGCAAGGTTGACTAGGATGTTGTCCTTTTGCTTTGGGAGCCAGCTGGGAGTGGGTTGAGTGAGGGTGGGGGGAATATTTCAGTTCTTGAGGAGTTAAAAACTGAGGATAAACAGGGTTAAATAGGGGAAAAAAATAACAAAACAGGGGTAAGAGAGTGAAAGGATAAAAAAAGGATTTATAAAGTGGTGAGAAGGATAGGGGGAAGGGAAGGATTATATATTACAGGGGGAAGGACTATATACAGGCATATATATACAATACAGATGGACATTAGACACAGAGCTGGTCATCCTCCCCACTCTCTCACTCTCTCATACACACACACACACACACACACACACACACACACACACACACACACACACAATGAGGATTGATCCATAGATTGAAGTTGAAAAACTGACCCAGGTGGCGCAGGTCAGAGTTCTTAAGTAGGTCAGATGGTAAGGTTTTCCAATTCTTAGGAAAATTATCATGAGTGAGGGTGAATTTGCTGAAAAAAGGCTTCCTGATGGGGCCGGAGAGATAGCATGGAGGTAAGGCGTTTGCCTTTCATGCAGAAGGTCATCGGTTTGAATCCTGGCGTCCCATATGGTCCCCCGTGCCTGCCGGGAGCAATTTCTGAGCATGGAGCCAGGAGTGGCCCCTGAGCACTGCCGGGTGTGACCCAAAAACCACAAAAACCACAAAAAAAAAAAAGGCTTCCTGATAGTGCATAGTACATTACTAAAACAATCATAGTTTTCAAGTCTAGAATAGTAAGTAATGTGGTAGAGAGGATTGTAAAAGTACTTTAAGTACTGTCCAATGGGTCTTGAGCATCCTGGTTCCTTTTCTGAAAGCAAACTGGGCATTATGATTTACTAGTAAATTAGCTTGAATTGAAAATTAATTGTAAAAGCATAATGAACGAGCACTGTAGCTACATTTTATATGGCATGCAGTTGCTTAATTCAGTGTTATCTATGGAAATAATCAATAGATCATATTAGCAGGCATAATCATATGGAAAATGAGTAGATTAGAATATTTTTAAAGACATTATTATAATGAGCATTGCATTTGGAGTCTAATATAATGTAGCACTGAAATGCAAAACTAGGGTGACCCACCTGTATCTCCAAGAACCGTGTGAAAAAAATATTAAAGAGTCATTATAAACATATTAAAATTAAGACACTAAAATATTCTTATAGTGAGCACTATAGTGGGAGATCATGGCTGCTAGATGCATTCTGCACTTGTTTCTGTGGATAAAAGCATTAGAACATTATTATAGACATCTATAAATAGCAGTTAATTGCTTGATCTAATCTAATCTAAACAGCTTTATCTGTTGCTGCAGTTTTTTTTTTGAAGTATAAAAGGGAATATAAACTTTTGTGTTTCTCCTCTTCCACTCAGTTTCTTTTCTTCTCTTTCTCTATATCTGAAGCCAATGGTGAGACAATTATCAGTTAGACCATTGTGTTTCTTTTTTGGGGGGGCCACACCCAGCAGTGTTTATGGGTTACTCCTGGTTATCTGCTCAGAAATAGCCCCTGGCAGGCATGGGGGACCATATGGGACGCCGGGATTCGAACCAACCACCTTAGGTCCTGGGTCGGCTGCTTGTAAGGCAAATGCCTCTGTGCTATCTCTCTGGCCCCACCATTGTGTTTTTTCAAACAGTTATTCTAAATATCACATATAAGTTATATCATTCTCTATACTTCTTCTTCTGGCTTGATACATTCAACATAATATCTAGTTCCATCCAGGTTGTGCAATTTGCATGAATGTATCATTTCTTACAGCTATGTAGTATTCCATTGTATGTATCACATCATTATGATCCACTCATTTGTTTTTGGACATCTAGGTTGATTCCAAGTCTTAGCTATTATACTGAGTGTTGCAATGAATAGCGATATGCATACACCTTTTTGGATGAGTGTTTTTCTATCCTGGGAATAGATACCCAAAAGTGGGATTACTGGGTCATATGGCAGAATGATTCTGAGATTGCTGAAAACCCTCTATACTGTTTTTTATAGGGGTTGGACCAGGCAGTATTCCCACCAGCAGTACATTAGAGTTTCTTTCTTACCACATCCCTGCTAATATAGATTTTTCCCATTATTTTTGATATTTGCCATTTTTATTTGTATAAGATGACATCTCACTGTTGTCTTGATTTGGATTTCCCTAATGATAAATGATGATGAACATTTTTTTCATGTGTCTGTTGGCCATCTGAAGGTCTTCCTTAGAGAAGTACTTGTTCATTTCCTCTTCTCATTGTTTGATGGGCTTTTAGGGTTTTGTGGCGTTAACCTTTGTGTGTACTTTGTATATCATATAGATCTAACCTTTATCTGATATGTTGAATGCAAATATTTTCTCTCATTCAACTAGTTGTCTTCTAATTTTATCCCATCTTTCTTTTGCCATACAGAAACTTTTTTGTTTGATGTAGTCCTATTTATTCAGGTTTGATTTGTAGCTCTTGCCATTGGCATTCTATCATCGAAGACTTCTTTAAGATTTAAGTCTTAGAAGGTAAAATATTACTTCTGAGTATATTCTGATATTATATATCAGAATAATATATATCCTGATATATTATTCTGATATTATATATTATAATATATATATTATTATATATATTATAATATATATTATAATATATATTATAATATATATAATATATATAATATAATATATATAATAATATATTATATATCAGAATAATATATATCCTGATATATTATTCTGATATTATATATCAGAATAATAATATATAATAATATATTATATATCAGAATAATATATATTTAATTATTATATAATAATATATATTTAATTAAGATTTAAGTCTTAGAAGGTAAAATATTACTTCTGAGTATATTCTGATATTATATATCAGAATAATATATATCCTGATATATTATTCTGATATTATATATTATAATATATATATTATATATATATTATAATATATATTATAATATATATATTATAATATATATAATAATATATTATATATCAGAATAATATATATCCTGATATATTATTCTGATATATATATCCCATCAGTGTTCTGGAAGAGATGAAAATGTAATCAATTATTTTTCAGCACCATGATTTATTAATACTATTTTAGGCATATGATGTTCCAAATCCATACACACCACCAGTGTCAGCATCACTAAACCAATAACTTAAGGTCTGTTTCCAGCCTTCTCATAGTTACCACACCAAGATATTAAACTTTAGATCTGTAGACTTATTGAACTTCAGATCTCCCTCACCATTGTAGGTAGACTTCATCAAATCAATTAAGTAACTAGACTGATAGAAAGATAGGGGGAGGGTGCATTCTCTTTCTCCTGTCAGGAATTCGAACTCCTGGGTTTGGGGTCTTCATATATAGATTGATTTATACCACTAGCTTTCCTAGTTCTCCAGCTTGCAAATGGCAGGTTAGAAGGGTGTTAGCCTTCATAAACTTGTGATACAATGATAAATGTATAAATGTACAATGATAAATGATAAATGTGTGTTCTATTTGTTCTGTTACTCTGGAACCCTTATGGACACATGTATCCAGTGTTCCCAGGTTTTCTCCAATATCCCTGCCCCTTCAGACTACCATCTTGGCAGGCACTTTTTTGTTAAAATTTGAGTCTGATGATTCCAGTTCCACAATTTCTTTTGTAATTTGTCACTGGGCATTTGGTTGTTTCTAGATCTTGACTATTGTAGATAGCATGCAACAAACAGGCATGCATGCATTTTTGAATCAGTATTTTTATAATAAACAATTTTTGAGTGCATTTTACTTCTATCTAGTAGTTCTATTGAAATTGAGGAGCCAGTTATTAGTTTCATTGTAAGTAACCTGTCTTTATTTATTTATTTATCTATCTATCTATTTATTTATTTGCTGGAAGCATTTGAGATATGCTTTGTATTCTCTACTGAAGAAAGTTAAAGTTTAGGCATCCATCAGGATAGCTGAGTCTAAGGAGTGTACCTTTATTCATTTTGAAAAAGTTTTAGCTTAAATATTGACTTATATCCCTATATTATATATTAATACTCTTACAGGAGGATGTTAAACATTCTCTGTTTCTAGTATCTATTTAATTCCCCTTTAGTTTCTCATATCTTTATTAGACTCTTGAATTAAATTATTTTAATACAGTTAGATATTTTAAATATCTAACCACTCTATTTATGAAACATATCTATTTTAGTATTTTATTTTAATTAAATAAATTAAAAAATAATACATGGTTGTTATAAATCTGATATGGTTGGTTGTATACTGCTGTGTTTGAGTATCAGCCATGAATATTTTTGCTTCCTCTTTGTCTAATACTTTTGACAATAAGTTTATATTTACCTTATAAATTCCACAGACCATGCTTTAAAATATTTTTTCTCTTTTAAGAATTTGTATTTATTCCAGACATTTGAGAGTATTTAAATTCTCAAATTGGCATATTTCACACTTAAGTGTAGTGCAAATTTGTCTGTACATCAAGACCAAATTGTTGATAGATCTCAAAGAGGAAATGTTTTTCCTTCTCCCAGAGCCAAGGCAAAATAACCTCATTTCCTTATCCTCCTCTGTGTGTCTGTTTCCTGGTTTGCCATATCTCTGAAGGGGTTATTGGAAGGTCTCATCTCATCTCACACATCATGTTAGGTCCTAGGTTTTCTCTCTGTTTCCTTAAAAAAGTTATTTAAACACGGTGCTTTACAAAGCTGTTCATAATATAATTGTTTCAGGTATTCAGTGTCCTAACACCAATTGTACCACCAGTATGGCCCTCTCTCCACCAATATCCCCAGTTTCTCCCCTATCCCCAACCCTGCCCATTTAACAGTCATAAAATAGTTTACTTTGTATTGTTTGTTACAACATACACTAAACTAAAAACTTTCTCTTGCATTAGTAATTTTCTTTGTAGTGGAAGTTGTTCCTGAGATGACAATGCACTATGTGAGGTTGAACACACATGCTGCCTTTCTGATTGCATTTATTAACTGTGATGTCATTACACTTGGTTGCACTGCCAAAACCATTTTTTGGTTGTACACAATGCCTTGTGCACCTTTTTAAATAAAGACTAAAAAGCTAAAAATCCAGCTTACCATTTATCAGTAGAAGTTCCAGCATAACTTTTCGCTCTTATACTTAGCTCAAGTCAAATTATTGATAAAATATTAGTTATTACTCCAATTTAGGATTTTTCTATAAATATCCAGTCCTGAATATGAAAAGACTAAAAATATTTTATCCAGAACTTTTAGGTATTTGTCTCAGGTGTTTTTTTTATTTTCAAATTTAATCACTTAAACTAAATTGCATGGAATAGAAATACTTACTTTCTTTTAGCATAGCGGGTTTACTAAAGGAAACAAAAAATCTTGACTCTGATTTTTTTTCAAATACTATGAAAACAGAGTTTAACAGAAGCTTTTTGTTATAGAAAATCATTTATTGTTGCATTGGGACTTGCCTTATATTAGAATACTACTAGTGATGCCCTAGGTACAGAATTGAGTTTAAATTTATAACTGCATTCTGAAATTGTGATGCTTCTGATCCTACCTCTTTTTTATTACTTGATATTACCAGTCAATCAGTTGGGCTTGACAGATGAATGTATGTTTATGGATTTATTGGGTGCCATTTTGATTAGACTATTATAATAGAAAGGTTCAATTGAGGAATTTTATTCATATTAATGAAGCTTTTAAAATGACAAAGTAGATATCACAAAATTATTTTTATTTTTGGATATATTGTTCATAATGCTATCATTTTATTAAATTTATATAAAGACCAGAGAGTGGCCTTTGCATGAGACAGAAGAAAAACTTGAGTTATCTTCTTAAGATCTTGCTTAGTAATATAATTTTTGTAATAAGTAACACAATAATTAATTTTGTAAGCATTATTTTTAAAGTGTAAAAGCACATTTGTAATGAGTTTTGTGCCTGAGGTGGTATTGACTCAGTATCAGATTCTCATCATATGATAAAATGCAAATATCACTTATTTGGATAGAAATCAATAAGGAGTTCTAAATGGAAATCTTGGCTTTGTTTATATTTATGGTACCAACCTTCCTTGACCTACATGTCCCCCTTGGCCAGGCTTATTTGTGCAGTTAATGGGCCTAGTCTTGCTGAAGGGGAATCTTCTATCTGAGAAAGAAATATTGGAAATGTTAGATTTCTTAAAAACTTGTGAAACTGAAAAGAGAAATAGAAGCAATGTGATTTGAGGAGGCTTGTTTTAGGTGGTTGGGGTTTAGAAGTTTAGAGTTAATGTTAAATCTGAAAATGATAAGAGAGCACTCCCCAACTCAAATGGGAGATTCTTTTTATTCTTTCCATTTAGGCTAAAATCCTTCCTGAGTGTGTTTTCTATTCCTGGGAAGGGCAGATCATCTCAGAAATGTAGCTCTCTTAAATATTGTCTAAAACCTTGTCCAGTTTCTCAAAGACTATTTAAGATATGCTATTTCATGGGTGATAATATTTTCTCATTGACTTTGAAGTGGCAAAGATGTTGGGGCACTTGTTAACCATAGTCTACGTTCACAACCCTTGTTGTTTTTTTTCCTACAGGAAAAGGCTAAGAAATTGTTTAAAAAACACATTATCATAAAGAAAGGAAACAGGGGGAAAAGAACAGCAAAAGTTTATTGTTTAAATGTAAACCAGAACAATTGTAATAGACACAAATAGGCAATTGTTCTGTTAAAGTTCTTTTAAGTACCAACAGGGATGACTTAAATTTTTTAATAAATAAAATTTTGCTTAGGTTTTGTCTTTTAAGTTTGTCTGTTTTTCTTAATAAATCAGATATTTTCTATCTTTTATTTCACAAGAGAAATCTTTCCATTAGGAGTGAGGGGAAATAGGACATTTCATTTAAAAAGGACTGAAATGCATATTTTTCCTTCCCAGATCAAAATGTAAGTTTAAATGGTTTCATCTTTGTTGCTGACTAATGATAGATCTGTAATATATGATAATGCAGTCACTCTCTTATTCATTTACCCACACACACTTGGTCCTTGAACAGTGCTGAAGTCTTAACAATCTTGTGTTCTAAATGACAAATAGAAATTCAGTGTTATTTGGTTCCTTTTATATTGATATCCTTTCCTATTTGTCACTCTCACAGAATTATTATTCTATCAAAAATCAACTCTCAACTTACCTCCATCTGGTATCAATTGTTCACTGGATAGAGCTATTATTTGTGAATTTTCAATAATTATTTCATGCACTTAGTGATAAGTATCTATTTTATATTGGTGCCTGTGATTTGTCTCTTTATTTTCTCTAGTCTTCTCAATCCTACCTCTAAGCAGACTCTGCACTGTGTTCCCCAATCCTTTCTTTCTTCTCCTCTACCAAAACCAAAACAAACAAACAAACAAACAAACAAGCAAATAGAGCCAAGAACAAAAAGAGGGGAGTACTTTATTTGCAAGTGATCTCACTGAGCAAGCATGAAGGATCAGAAAATTGAATAGGAAGAGAAGGAAAACTAATACAAAGATACATTTTTTAATTGTTCATTCTCTAGTGTCATTGGTGCTCATTCATGATGTGATATGCCTCAGTATTGTTTGAGGAAACAAATAGGAAAGGATTTGTACATTGATTTCTGCTTTTGATTTGTTAAGTCTAATTATACCAACATTAACTTTCTAAAATGTGGGATTAAAAGGATCTGCAAATAACTTTTTGTGAACTCAATAGGATACAGGTTTGAGCCATAGTATATATCCAGTGACTAATTACTAAGTTGAAACGTGAAAGTTATATTTATAAATATTTGAAAATAAAAATAAGAAATATTATCCTTGTCTTGCAACATATATTAAATAGGTTGAACTATTTCTACCAGTAGTAGTTGTGTATTTCTTTTCACCTACATCCTTACCAAACACTGGCTATTTTTATTTTTTTTTTATGTCTCTTGCAAATATTTTCTTTTGGTTGTGCCTGAGGAAACATACAGTGCTGGCGATTGAACTCCTGACTTTGTGCATATAAACATTTTCTTTTGAGCTATCTTCCTGGCCCTATCTTAGTATCTTAAGGGTTATTTTCTGTTGAAGAATAATTTTCTCATATTTTCATCTGGAACTTGTGTGTATTTTGTTTTGTTTTGCATACATATATTTGGTACAGAGGTTTAGTCTTTTATGTGGCATAAGTACATATCTATTTTTAAAATCTTCTCTCCTTTTTCCATTGGTCACTAACTTGTCAATATATTATTGATTAAAAATTCCATCTTTTTTGCCCCAGTGATATGTGTCACTTTTATCATATACTCATACACTTTTATCATATACCTTTAAAAATTCATTCTTGTTCTTTTTCTACTTTGTCATGGCCTGATTTATTTCATGATTTCTATTCATTACCTGTAGGCAAAAGTCACATTCCATATTGGTATCTGCTATTTGATAATTATTTAATTTTATAATATTCTACAAACTGGGGAAAGTTACCTTCTAGCTGTGTAGTTACAAAACATTATTGCCCAAATTGAACTTAGATTAAGAAGACATTGCTCCTTCAACCAAATATTACCAGTATCTGTTGTAAAATGAAGTTCTCTAAGGTGAGTTTAAGCACTACTATAGAACATCTATCTTAAAACCCTGAAGAATAGCCTCATAAATTCTGGCTAATGTCAGAGCTTTTCTTTGCCTCTCTGACTGTTTGCTTAACTCAGTTATAGTATCTACATATACAAATTGTTACTCTATGATTACTGCCAGAGTAGAATCATTAGGCTTATGAGGCAATTAAACTTCCCATGCACCTAAATATATAATACAAAATGGCCTGACAACAATAATATCCTTGTTAAAGTACAGAAAAGCAGAAACAAAATCCAGGCATTGTTCTCCTAGCATTGACTCCCCACTAATGTGAGGAGGAACATGATCTAACAGGTCCTCCTGTTTGTTTATTCGGAATAGTAAATTAGCTTTTTGGGGAAAAATTCATGAGCGCTAATGCAATATTGTGTTTTTTTTCCCCCATTATATAGTATTTGATTAGTGGCAAACATTTTGCTTTGCTTATAAAGGAACCCAACTTTCTGGACTTCAGAGTATGTAGAATTTCATGAAGCCAAAAAATGTTAATGTATTATTTAAAAAATTTTAATATAAACTTGTTATTTATTAGATCTGCCTGTACAGATATACATATATACCTATATATATTGGTAGATACTCAGGGTCTATTCTTCGCTCTATGCTCAGGAATGACCCTTAATGGTGCTTGAGATTCTATATATGGACTTGAATTGCAGTTGACAAGACATAGGACAAATGCCTTAAACCCTGTACTAACTTTCCAAATACTAGATTTGCTGTAAAATAAATAAATAAATAAATAAATAAATAAATAAAGCCACTTCATCCCACTGATATTTAAAAAATAGATATGTTATTCATCTTTATGACCTCTAGAGAGAGCTAGCGGGCTATAAGTTGTTGCTTGGAAAAAATTCTGGAATCTCTTCTCTCCTGCCCTATCTTCATTTCTCTTTTATCTTACCTATATAAACAGGTATATTTTAAATAATTATATCCTGTCTATAATTTTCCTTATGTGACACTTTCAAAGATATTTATAAACTCTTATAACACTTACCTGTCTTCTAGTCAGCCTCTAATGATGGGAGAAATGCCTAATATTTCATAAGTCCTTTCACTCCAATCTATCCATTCTACCTCCTGCTTAGGTTAGTGAAGATTATGCTTTCCATAATTTTTTGATTAATAAGCAACAACAGTTTGAATGTGTGATCAATATACAAAGCATCCCTAGGCCCTCTTGAATAGTTACAGAGTTTTATGATGGACTCTGGACTAAAATTTGTCTCTTAAATTCTTTACTGATAGAAAGTCAGATTTATTCAGGAATTCATTGTTCTTGGTTTTCTGTTTATGTAGGTAGTTTTTGTAGTATTTATTATTTTCTCTATAAAAGAGCCAAAAATGATTACCTACTTACATGATATACATTTTTCTCTTTCATATGTCTTTATTACTAAATTCAAGATGAGTTTTGGTGCTTGAATCAAAATCTTCAAAGGACACTGAACCTGAGAGCCTACACTGAAGTCAGTTTGGGATTAGTATGGATTTAACTTTACACCTTGGTCCTGTAGAACTTCCTCTCTAGGTATGATTTGTACATGGATGGAACTTTTCCTCATATGATATTATCTGGATGCCACTGGCTCTCAGTTAATTTTCAGATTTGGTGTATTTTTATTTTATTTAAAATTTATTTTTACTTAGGCACCAGGATTTACAGAGTTGTATGTAATAGAGCTATTTAAAGCATGCAATGTTCCAGCATCAATTTCATCACCAGTGTGACCTTTCCTCCACCAATGTCCCCACCTCTCTTCCCACACCTCAGCCTGCCCCCTTGGCAGGCACATAACAAATTTATTTCATATTGTTTTCTCCAACAAAATGTAAAGGACTGGCAAATAGAATTAACAAAAAATAAAGCAATAAAAGTCAATATGCAATGATTGATTGCTTATGATTTTAACCTATGTAAATAAAGAAATTTAAATTATTTAATACAATATAATATGGTGCCTACTTTCATTACATTTTTTTTTTTTTTTTTTTTTAGTTTTTGGGCCACACCCGGCGGTGCTCAGGGGTTACTCCTGGCTGTCTGCTCAGAAATAGCTCCTGGCAGGCACGGGGGACCATATGGGACACCGGGATTCGAACCAACCACCTTTGGTCCTGGATCGGCTGCTTGCAAGGCAAACGCCGCTGTGCTATCTCTCCGGGCCCTACTTTCATTACATTAAGTACGGTAACTATTTAATTCTGGTATCAAAAATGTATTGCATTACATTTTATTTTGTACTTGAATCTTTTTTTTTTTTTTTTTTTTTTTGGTTTTGGGGCCACATCTGGTGACTCTCAGGGGTTATTCCTGGCTATGTGCTCAGAAATTGCTCCTGGCTTGGGGGACCATATGAGATGCCGGGGGATCGAAATGGGGTCCGTCCTAAGCTAGCACGGGCAAGGCAGATGCCTTACTGTTTGCACCGCTGCTCCTGCTCCTTTTTACTTGAATCTTATTTTGATAACTATCATGCTTTTCTTGTCATTAATAAAATATTTTTTTAAATCTTTGCACCATAGGCAGTGGTACTCAGGGCAGTGGTACTCAGAGTCATGTATGCCATAGGGCAGTGGTACTCAGAGTCATGTATCATTCCTGGTGGGCTTATGAGGTGATATGGGATTCCAGGGCTCGAAGTGGGATCAGTTGCATGCAAGGCAAATTCCTTCCCATTCTACTATCATTCTGGCCCTAATAAAACTTAAAAAAATTTGTTTTGTCATATTTTAAAGTTTACATGAAATATAAAATCTAGTAAGAGTGAGATTAATGAAGAAGGAAATAAAGTCTAATCAGCACCTGGAAGACAACAGTGGGGCAGAGAGGCCTTAGTCTGACTTTCAGACTGAGGACATTGGGAACAAGTCACTGGAAGTTCTAAGGAGTCATGTTGGCTAACCTGGACAGGTAAACCCACAGATGGAGACTGAAAGAGTGATCATTTGTAACCACAGCCTTTCTCTGGACTTTGAAAGCATTAATGCAATGTTGAGAGCCAGTAGAGCCAACATGATGAACCTGATACCTCTGTGATGAAGATTTGGAGAGTCAGAGAGGCCTGTATCACCAGTGAGAGTGGTGGTGACAATAAATTAAGCTTATCTTGGGTATCCACCTTCTACCTCATCCTCCAAGACTGAAAGGGAGGTAAGACCAAGATGTTCACCCACTGTCCCTAATTAAACCATCAGGGGCTAAGATCAGGGTCTAAAGAGCTCCTACAAGGAAGCCAAAGCAAACTGCATGTTGGTTTTCAGAACTTTACTTCCTCCCAATTTTGCAAGGTTCTGCTTGCTAGTTTCTGTCTCTTCACTTATTTTATGGTTATTTTAGTGTAGATGTGATCCTCTTGCCCCTTTCATTTCTCCTGCTCTTAGGTCTCACTGCCATAATAGCTCTGTGCCCTAGACCAGTTCTTAGGTTCTGTTACTTTTCTTCATTTATTTCCTTACCATGCCCTTTATATCCTATGCATAAAAGAGATTACCCTGTTTTTCTGGTTGGGGTACGCTCTGTACTGTCTTTTTCCAGCTGATTTCACTTAGCATAGCCAAATAGTATTTCATTATATTCTATTGTGCCTAGATGCCATAGTTTCTTTATTCAGTCATTTGTTCTTAGACACTTGGATTTTTTTCATACTTTATCTATTGAATAAAGCTACAATAAAATAGGGGCGCAAATGCTTTATCTGGGTGGAGTTTTTGTACCCTTACGGTAGATATCCAGAGAAGAATTGCTGAGTAATATGGGAGCTCAATTTTTTGTTTTTTGTTTTTGTTTTTTTGTTTTGTTTTGTTTTTGAGTAGTGTTCATATTGTTTTCCCACCTGCAGTGTATGAGAGTTTCTTTTGTCTCACGCCATTCCAAAATTGTTTTCATTCTTTTTGTTGTATTTCAGTTTTACTGGTGTGAGGTGATATCTCATTGTTATTTTTACTTGCATTTCCCGGATGATTCGTGATTCAATTTTAGTATATGTACTGCCAAAGCAAGCACAATAATAAATGATTCAGAGAATTTATTTCATAGATCCCTTGCAAATGTTTTCCTTGAGGAAGTGTTTGCTTATTTCTTTTACTTAATCTACTTTCTAATGGTTATTTTTTGTTGTTGTTTTTAATGAGACACTTCTAAGGACCAAATAAAGTTTCTTTGCTTCCTTTTTTCATTTTAGTAATTTTATCCTTACTTTAATAAACTACAGGATTTCCTCCATAGGAAGAAACCACTAATTTACTTAGAGTAATTTGCATTTTCTAGAATTTCATATGAAAAAAGTCACACATAGGCATGATTTGTATCATATTTTTACTTAATGTAGTGATTCTTTTATTCTGATCCACTCTAAAAATTTTTTGTTAAAGCACAGTGGTTTACAAATTTACTCATAGTTTAGTTTTAAACAAATAAGGCTTCAGCACCAATTCTACTTCTAATGTCTTTTCTTCTAGTGTATCTATGACCCTTTCTCCACCCTTAATCCCAGCTTGCCACCTTGACACACACATTATTAAGTTTGGTTGTTGAATTTTAGACCTCTTATTTTCAGTATTGTTGGGCATGTGTCTTGGATATATAGCTACCCCACTCCTTTACACTACCAATTAGTTAGATTCCCTTGACCTCTGATCCCATTGCTTCCCATCTGTCTCTTCTTCCTTTCTTGATTTCTTTCCTTCTCTGTCTTTCTCCTCCTCTTGGACCTAGAGTGATCTAGGCATCTACCCTTTCAAATGCTGCAGTCCCTCCTTACCCAATTATTCCATATACCACATCTAAGTGAGACTATCTTGTGTTTTTCCTTCTTCTGGCTTCATTTAGCATATCTTACAATTCTATTCATATTGCAAACAATAGCATGTTTCCTTGTTCCTTATGGCTGTGTAGTATTCCATTATATATTCCATTAAATACCACATCTTCATGATATATCTATCTGTTTTTTAAAAATCTGGTATTTTCAGTATTACTGCCATCTCATCTGCTCTATTAAGTCAGATACTTTAAGCTTGGTATATATGTTTTCAATCAATTTTTCTTGACCATATACATACATAAGAGAGTATAGGAGGTTCAGTCTGCAAAGGTTATCCTCAAAGGACAATTAATATGCCAGCAGAATGGAGAGGACAGATTGAGAGGAGTAACATGAGAATAGCCTGCTATATATTATTATACTCAACTCCTCCCAGGTAGGTAGAAATTTCTGTGTAATGGAGGAATCAGAAGGAGCCTATCCAATAGTCATTGGCAGATCCAGGCATTGGGACAACAATCTTGACCTCAATTTCCATGAATCAGAGGAGTTTCTGCTGAGATTTTTTAAATTTTTTAATTGTATTTAAGATCACATGAATACTTTATTGGTAAACAAAGCACTGTACCTCTACCACCACCACTGCTGAATAAAAATGTGAGAGGTCCAAAGGAGCATACAAAATTGGGAACTGTGAAAAAGATAAATTGATGATAATGATGTGATTGTGGTATTAGTTATATTAGTTATAGCAAAGGTGAGGACAGAGGTGTTTTGATGATGATGATAACAGTGATGATAGAACTGCTATTGGTGTTGGTGATGGTAGTGGCTATGAAGGATGGTGATGATGGGGTGATTATGATGCTATTTGTAATGATGAAACTCTTTAGTAGTGTTTTCCAACTGTTAATCTGTGACCTGTTGCCAGTTTGTAGATGTAAAATATTTACACTGCTCTAACCTTCAGGTCCAGGAAGAGCTTGAAGGGAATAGAGGATTAATTTTAGTTTTTCTACAGTGTTTTAATCTATTTTCTCCTTGTAATCTTTAAAACAATCTTATGATGTGTATTATTGTTGTCGTTGTCATTTTTTACTGCTTTGGAGAAGACTCTGAAGTCAAAGTGATTTCTCACTGACTGGCAGGAGGAGTAGGTGGTAAGCATTTAGCTCATGCTTCATATTTCCGGTGTTTGTGAAAATCAATTTGCAAGGATTTTAATGACTTATATGAGGCATTCAATAAATGCCAATTCTTCATGTCTAAACAAAATCAAATATCCTAAAATTGCTAAGCCTATTTTTAAAAAATGAATTCATCTATATTAAGTTGACATTGTTTTTTTTTAGTGTGGAAATGAATAAGAGCCCCCCCCCTTTTTTTTTTATAAAAGAAATAGTAAACATATTGTTCTATGGCTTCCAGTTTAGTTTGGCCAGACTGATCTGGGAGATCATGGAGGTAGGAGGCTTAGTGTCTCTCCTTGACTCTAGTATTCCCCCCCGCTTGGGGATGGTGCAGACAGATGACCTTTTCCTGCCTAGGGCCTTCTCTCTTCTACAACAAGATCCTGCCATGGTTCCAGTAATGTTTTTCTCTTTCTTTCCCTTCAGATCTCAGGTAGTAACAGCCACCTGTTCCAATTGTTGGTGACTTGCGATGTTATTGGCTCTGTCTACATCTTTTGTACCTGTTTATTATGCTAAAACTGACCAGCTCCTCACCATGGACACATCTCTGTTTATAAATAGTCTTTTCTTTAAAGACTTCTAGGTGAGACTCCGAATGTGCCTTCTGATTCCTGCTTGTATTTTGACTGATGGGACATTTGAAGAAAGATCAAATAAAGACTTACAAGTTAAAATAACACCAAATGTACTTTAAAACCCTAAAGTACTGTATATTGGTGTTATTAATCATAGTTGGAGGGGGGAATATTTTCTTCATGAAGCCACTTTGGAGGCTCTGAATCTCTTTCTGCCTTTTTTTGCCCTGTCTCTAAAGCACCAACATCTTGTGAAGGAGTGACAAATGCAAGAAACTGGTTGCAACTTCAAAACTCACAGAGATCCACTCTCCATGGCTTTAGGCCTGAGGGTCTGAAAGAAAAGCCAAGATGGGAACTCTGCTCCCTTTTCTAATAGGGAATGTGGGTACTCTAATAAAACCAAGGATTCATAGTCACAAGTTTTTATGGGGAAGATGCCAAAGAATCTGTCCTCAAGTAATACCAACACTCTAGCTTTGGTCAAGACAAAGCTGAGGTTCAGATTCCAGATGTAAGTCCCAGAAATTCAATGACACTTCAACGTCCTGATTAAAATGAAAATTTCAAATATTTTTCCAGAGCAATGAAAGACTGGAAAATCCCCAGCCAGCAGCCAAATTTTGAGGGCCAGCAACTTCTTGTAATCATGGCCCTGGTCAGCAATTTCCCTTGTCCTCAGCTTCTCAGAGGTGCCCTTCTTTCTGTGGGGTCAGATGAGTCCAGGGAAAAACAAGGCCCCAGCAGCTTCTATCCTGGACTGTCAAGGGGCTTGATGGAGGAGGGGACTTGGCAAGTCCAGCAGGGAGGAGTTGGGCTTTCTTGAGGCCTGGATGACTGGCTGGGGCTTCTGAAGAGCAGTCAACCCTGGTCAGAAAAGGCTTCCAAACACTGAGTCCAGAGGGGGGGGAAGACAAAGGCTCTGTTGCAACTATTAATGAAGAAAACCTGTGTTTGCAGGACGGGCTATTGCTTCCCTCTGAAACTACTTCACTTGGTGTAGTTTCTTTGTACTTGTAAGGATTAACTATGAGAAAAAGCTCATCACTGGAATTTTGTGGTTGCAAATTATGGGTCACGCGTATGAGTTACTCCTCCCAAGTTCTCTGTGAACCTCAAGAAATTACTTAAAGAGTTATGAGTATACATGGGATTCTGGAACAATTTCCTAGGGCATATAATTGCTATCTAATTTATAACAGGATAAGTGCCTCTTCCCTACATTTACCCCATTCACAAATGGAAAACAGCTTTAGATTATGAGTCACTAGAAGGCAGTACCATGATGCTCGTCCTTGAAACAGGACAAAGAGAGGCAGAGGAACCACATTTAGTGATTTTAGAACATTTGTTACCTTCTAACATCTCTGGGATCAATTGATGCTTGTTGGGTAGGCTCAGAGACAAAAGTTGTTAATATTGTTAAAACTTAGTTACACATGTTGTCCTCAGATTAAATGTGTTTAGTGCTTCATTAGAACTGTTTGTGGGCCCGGAGAGATAGCACAGTGGCGTTTGCCTTGCAAAGCAGCCGATCCAGGACCAAAGGTGGTTGGTTTGAATCCCGGTGTCCCATATGGTCCCCTGTGCCTGCCAGGAGCTATTTCTGAGCAGATAGCCAGGAGTAACCCCTGAGCAATGCCAGGTGTGGCCCAAAAACCAAAAAAAAAAAAAAAAAGAACTGTTTGTACTGAATTTAATTAGCATTCAAAAGGGCCCCAGAAAATATAGTTCCTAAGATTTAACTTTGAAATAAAACATTATCATGAGTGCAGAAATAGTTGTGGAATCTTTGTTGTTGTTGTTGTTGTTTTGGGGCCACACCCGGCAGTGCTCAGAGGTTACTCCTGGCTCTATGCTCAGAAATCGCTCCTGGCAGGCTCAGGGGACCATAGGGGATGCTGGGATTTGAACCATCGTCCTTCTGCATGCAAGGCAAACGCCTTACCTCCATGCTATCTCTCCAGACCCAGTTGTGGAATCTTAATGTGCTTTTTCTGTAGCAGATATGTATGGATGGAAGAATGACCATAGTTATATAGATTTTGCAAAACAACAGTCAAATGTTAAGAGCCATCTTTTAAGTCAAAGGACCTGTTAACAGATATTTAGAGGGCTTCTAAGTGACAGGAGAAATTGGTAATGCACCTTGGGTGGATGGAAAAAATGTTATATGAGGCTGCTTGGGTGTGTGAACTAGTTTAATGGCAGTTTGTATTCTTCCTTTGTGGAATGTAAAATAACTGCATCTTAATATAAATCAGAGTGGTACAAACATAAGGTTATGATATTCATGAAGCCACTATGATTTTAAAGGAAAGACAAGAATACTGGTGTGGGGGAGACATGAGCTCTGACTGAGAGTAAGATACTCTCTTTGTTTCTGATATTACTCAAGCTTTCCCTCTACTACTCTTCTAAGAGAATAGAAGGGAAAGCTCATAATTTTCTTTTAAATATGTAAATTTGAGATAGGCCAAGGAATTTTAAAAGAAATATAATGCTTTATTTAAAGAGAGTGCTTATAATTGGAGGTACATATAAAATAACAAAAATTAAATTTCAATTCTTTATAAATCTTAGTTTATTTTTAATTAAAGAATTTGTTATTATAACACCATATTTACAAGGTTGCTTATAATACAGTTGTTTTAGGCACTCAACATTTCATCACCAATTCTACCACCACTGCGACCTTTCCCCATCAATGTCCCTAGATCACCACCTGCTCCCTCAGCCTGCTCCCTTGCAGGCATAGACAAATTTAGCTTGCATTGTTTATCATAACACAAAAGCAAATGAAATTGTCAAAACTTAGTTCAATAAGTTAATTTTTTTATCATTGTTATATCTCACAATGGTGTCAACTAAAGTTACTATCTGATTTATTGGGTTGGTTGGTGCTAGTTGAGCCTTATGTGTCATTGTTTAGGCTTAGTGGTCTTTAATTATCCCATCAGAGTTGATATAATCCTACTGTGCTAACAGTAGTATAAAATTTGAAGGTGTTGCACAGCTGTGTATGCTGCAGTGTGGGCCAGGAACCATAGAGTTGGAACGATTTGGTGGCTTGGCAGTTTGATGAGGTTCAGTTGTGGAGGAAGGCTATTTCTCTGTTGGAGGGCATTGGGTGTGGCTGTGGTCTGCTGTAACCTTACACAGAAAGGGGTCTCTGCCTGCCACCATTCCAAGGCCCAGAATTATCAGCCTTAAGCAGTCTATCTGGAAAGATTCAGTGGCATCATGTTCTTTCAGATATTAGTTATGGAGCTGGGCTCTTTCTATGCCAGCAAGATGGTAGGTTTGGGTGAGGCTGCTGAGTTTGCTGGCGGGGAATATTTTGGGGTGCTCTGAATATCCCCATTATGAGAATAACCCCAGAGTTTTCAGCATGTAGATTGCTCCCATTTGGGAAGATTCAACTGCTCCTGGTTCTTTTTGAGATAAATATAAATTCTTTTGTTAAAATTATTTATATACTGTCATACTTTATTCTTTTCCCAATGATTTAACAATTGCTTTTATACATTACTCATTTACCTTTATATTAATATATATTATATATTACTTATGTTTGACTTTTGTTACATGACTCATTAAAATCCTAATCTAAAAAATGTATGAAAGTTTCTATCCACTGCTTTTGTTTTTATAGTATTGATAAAAGATTTACTTCTTGTATATAGGCAACCTAGTTTAAATATAAATTCTTAAAAACTAAAATGCCTTGAAATTTTGTTTTCACCATTGCTTTAAAGTAAATTCAACTAGTAAATATTTAATTGTCTTGAAAATTGTACCTTTAAATTTACCCAATATGATTATTTCATGAGTAGATTAAATTCCAAGTAATCAATTATTAATGTCTCTAAAATAACAAAGTTACTTAGATTAATAAAAGCATCAGAAGTTCAATATTATCTATAGCTTTATTTCTTCTAACATTTGAATAACAAACAGAACATCTATCAAAATAACACAGGCAGTGTTGGAGACATAGTACAGGTATTAAAGCATTTGTCTTTAATATAACAACCCTGTTTGACCCATGGCACTATATACAGGCCCCTGAGCACAGAGCTAGAAATGATCTTTGAGTACTTTTGGGTGTGAGTGAGTGCCCCTATCCCCAATTAAACCAAAACAAGAAATTTATTTCCTTTCCAGTTCACTCTATTCTCACATTGACATTTTCTCATGTATGCATATAAAATCCTAAGCTTTGTAGGTTTTCCATCATGTTGGTGGTAATTATTTTATTTTTAAACATTATTTATTTATTTATTTATTGGTTGGTTTTTGGACCACACCCAGCAGTGCTCAAGGGTCACTCTTGGTTTCTGCACTCTGAAATCACCCCTGGCAGGCTGGGGGACCATATGGGATACCGGGAATCGAACCAGGCCCCTTCCAGTTCGGCCGCATGCAAGGCAAATGCCTTACTGCATTAAGCTGAGGTTCATGAGTGGAGGCCCATGAGTATGCTTCAGAGCTGTGTATCCTTTAAGTTATATGAACAATTTTGAGGATTATATTTTGGTTGTACTTGGGAGAGGGATTCTTATTGCTATGAATTTCTCAAAAATATCCCAATTTTAAAAAGCTAAGTATTCATGAGCCACTAGGAATCCTTTTGGATTAGTTCTGGCTTGGCATTGGGCCCCTCCCAGGTATGGTAATAGGCATTTTTGTTGGGTGGTTTGCCTTAGCAAAGACTAGATCAGATTTAGCAGCAACTAAAAAGGTGATTCACAAGATATAGCACCTGAGAAATGAGTTTTGTGAATCTGTTTAGATTGTGGAGTTGCCTAAATGTTTCAGTATTTCCTGAGAATAAACAATGTAAAGCTACTGCATTCCTATGCCAGTTAAGTTCAACTTTACACTTTTAACTGAGTTTTTAGTAACAGAAACCAGGTCTGCCTCCTTTAGTTTTTTCTTGCTGTAACAGGTTAAAACTACCCTGTGATGAGGATAAACTTGGGGGGAGGTTGAAGAAGGAACTTTTCTAACCATTAGCTATTGGTGGCCACTTTAGATTTTTATTGAAGCAGCTAAGCAGATTGGATAGATTCTTAATTTGTTCCATAGACTTGCTTCACCTGGAATGGCCTAATTTGATACTCAGCTTCTAAAAAATTTTAGAAAGGATTTGAGAATTATATATGTCTCAAATAGAAAGAAGAAAAATTCCAAATCAGGATCTGACTTTTTTCATGGGAGAAGGCAGGGTGCTATAGTGGAAATACACTAAACTGGTAGCCCTAATCCATCCATCCATCTATCCATCCATCCATCCATCCATCCATCCATCCATCCATCCATCCATCCATTATGCATCCATCCATCTATCCATCATCTATCCATCTATAAATCCATCTGTCCACCCATCCATCACTCACCCATCTATCCATTCATCCATTTGTCTGACAAATACTCATGGCTGACCAAGAGCTAAGCATTGAGCTAGGTGCTGTGATTCAAGATGAACTAGCTGAAAAAGACACAGACTTCATGGCACTCTTTCACAAGTCAGACCAATATTTAAAAAAATAAGGTTACAAAGTTTCTACATTGGAGTGAGCTTGGGCTTCATTCTGATTTAAAGAGATAAAGGAAGTGTTTGAAAAAATAGTATAGGTGTTAAGGTATCCCTGTATGATCCTGAGCACCAGAAGTTCTACCCCTCCTGAGCACTACTTGGGAGATTCCCACATCCAAAGGAGGAAAAAAAAGAAAGGGATTGGCTAGATCTTAAAATACTTTAACATTGAAAAATGAAGTGGCTCTCTCATATCTGTTTATTTAGGTTAGATTATGAAGAAGTGATGGAAGCTGTAAAGTGTTCAAAAGTTTTTCTTCTTGTCTCTTCAATATGACCCCTTGTCAAAACACAGAGTGCACATATTATTATTTAGTTTAATATATTGATTAGCTAATGAAAATCACAAGTGCCGAAAAGATATGGCATTGTGTGCACTCATAAAAGTGAGGCCGTGTCCTGAGTAGGTAATGAAGAAATCACTGTTGAAACATTAACTTTTAAGCTGAAACTAGAAATTAGAGGTAAGGATAGGAGTGGTTTATTGTGAACCAAATGTTATAAAGTTCTTTTTACTTGTTATAAAGTCACTTTGAGCAAGTCTTCTAATTTCTGATCCGTAAAATTGTGTCAGAACCATCTACCAAGGCTGCAGCAAGGATGAGAAATTTCTTTATCAAAACAAAATGATTATGAATGTTCAGCTTCTGATATTTCACAGAGTAATGTTAGTTGCTTACAAGTAACAGACAATATTTTGCTAAGTTGAATATGATAGACAGTTTTGGCAGTTTTGGCAGGAGCCTAGATGAAACCCTGCTTAGCTCTTCACAGTCTTTTTGTATGGAGAAAAGAGAAAATCTTTCCTGTTCTACCAAACACTGTACTTACCGGCTATGTCTATTCCAAATCTTGTGTGAACTCAGATAGCTTTGGCATTTCTTCTAATGCTTGGTCTAGCTTCTAGAAATTTTTTCTTATTTAGGAGTCGACTGCCTCTTTCATTTTATCTTGTGATTACTCTGATTTAAAGAGATTTAACACATTAATTTATTGATGTATTTTGAAGCAAGTTTTGGAGCAGTACTCTGTGGTTAGATAAACAAGCATCCATTTATTTTTTAATTCAGTAAATCCATATTTATGAAATTTATAGATTTATGAATCAGTATGACATTTTATGGTAGCATCTCCATACAGAAATGGTGTCTAGCATTTATTTAAATCTATGTATCAGAAGACCACATGGTGCACAAATAGCCTATGAAATTTCTCTGAATATTCTCCTTCTGCTCTCTCATCCCTTTATTGTCTCTTTTCTAAAAGTTGGATATATACATGCATGCAGAATTTCTAGAGGTATTTCAGATATTTCTAGAGATAGAGCTTGATTAGATGTCTCTAAGAGATTATTTTCAACTTTCTAAGAGTTTATATAACACCTCTCTTTCAATGCAAAGTGCATCTTCACATTAGCACTTCTTGATCCTATATCTATTTATTAAAATTGAGTCAGAAAAAGAGAGTCTTTGGTTTAATGAATGAACAAAATTTAAGGAAAATATCCAAATTGGCACTCAGGACTCCTGAATCCTAATGTTGGCTTAGCCACTCAATGTTAGCTACATGATATTTCAGGGCGATTTTAGTTGCTTGCATGTAACAGAAAATATGACAAGTAGCAGCTTATATATAATACATGTATAATATATAACATGAAAAGTAGCAGCTTATATATAATATAAATAATATACATATATATGTATATCCTAGCAAGAAAGTAGGAAAACTTGGCCATCTAAGACTAAGTTCCTGTCTTTCTCTTTCACAACCCTTAGCACATGGCACCTTTATACTCATGGTAGTAGCTTTGTTAGAAGATGTCCATCTGCAGTTTTAGATACATGTACATAGGACAAGCAAGGAAAAATGGTTCAACCACATTTTAGTTTACTATGAAAGCAAAACATTGCCAAAAACACTTCTAGCAGTTACCACTGTCAGAATTGTCCTGTAGCCACTCATAGCTTCAAGGAGGACTAGGTAAACTATTGATTTCTTTCATCTTGTAGAGCAGGGAGGAAGCCTTGGGAATACATCAATTCTAGACAATTTACATCCCTTTTTTTTTTTTTTTGGTTTTTGGGCCACACCCATTTGACTTGAAGCTCAGGGGTTACTCCTGGCTATGTGCTCAGAAATTGCCCCTGGCTTGGGGGGACCATATGGGACGCCATGGGCTCGAACCGCGGTCTGTCCTACACTAGCGCTTGCAAGGCAGACACCTTACCTTTAGCGCCACCTACCTGGCCCCGCAATTTACATTCTTTTAGAGATCAATTTACTCATCTATAAACTGATATGGTTTGACCAGAATTTAAATGAACTCTGGGATTCCCTCTGATTCAAAATTTAAATTCTCAAACCCTAATCTCCAATCACCTGGAAATTTTGTTAAAATGAACTTCTTGTGATGGCAGTGTTGTACTTGAAAATCTGCATTTCCAACAGGCTGTCAGGCAGTCATAGTGCTACTGGACCACACTTGGCTTGCAAGCTTCACAGATTGTATGTTTTTAAGATCTTTATGCTTTTCCATCTTAAGAAAGAGATTATCTTTTAGAGATACTATGTACCAATAATTCCTGGGCTTGTCTTCAAAACTTGTTAACACAAAAAGAGTTAGAAATAGTAGGCTTGGAACTTCTGGCCTCCCAGCTCTTGAAGCACCTCTTTCCTTCCTGGGAGCCAGGAGTCAATGCCAGCATGGGGTTCGGCAGGCCTCTGCCATGGGTTCTGAGAGTTGCTCGGTTGCACTAAAGCAGTCACTGGTAAATTCTTACCAGTCTATATGTTCAAAACCGTGCAGAGGCACAATATACTTTAATAGTATAAAATAACAATAATAATAATAATAATCCTTGAATTATGTTTTTGTATATGCAGAATGTCCATTTTGTACTCTGCCCTTTCGCACACCCTTAAAAAAGCTCATTTTTCTCTTTAACTCTCTCACCCCCTACCATCATTACTCTACATTTACCCTTTTTTTTAAATTTTTTTATTTTGAATTATGAGAACAAAAGATGCAAAGAAAGAGGACAAGGTAAAGTTACAGTGGAAGGACAATCACCCATAACATAATTCTCAGAAGAAGTCCCCTTGCTGATATCTTAACTTTGAACTTTCAGCCAAAGAACGTTAGGATAAAATAAAACAGAATCCATGTGCGATTATTTTGTCCCTCGAGTCCCCAGATTGTAGCACATTATAATATTTCTTAACAGCTCACAAGGCAATCTAAAGCCATCAAACTTACATAACTCCTTTAACATTAGAGGCATAGTATTTTTTACATTTCCATGTACATGAATATTAGCTTAAGTTAACCTCAAATTTTAAGTGGGTGCGTTTTAAGGATTAGAGTCAAAGGAGCACAGTAAAAACGTTGTTAAGAGTGGCAATTGTTGTTTGCATAGGCCCACCAAAATATGAGAGGCATGGAATGGAATAACCTTGGCCTAAATACAAAGAGATCCTACCCCTGAAGTTTCCTGGCATAAGACCAGCTCTAGGCTTCAGGCAAGTTATCGTCCTATCCAAGACATTGTCCGTAGTGCCAACACACTTTTCACACAGTCTCTGTTGTTGGTATCATATTTCTGTATTAAAGATCCTGGAATCTGTATGTCCTACATTGAAGTCATGATGTGGAGTGTCTTCTCGTTTCACCTCACCATGAAAAGGCAATGCAGGAAGCCCTTTTCTGTAAGCAGGTTGTTGTTAAGTCTTCTCAGTGTTAAGGGAAGTCTCTTTTGAGCAGGACTATGTCTGAGCAGTGGTAGGGTCTTCCGTGGTAGAGGATTGCTTCCAGGTGATGTTATAGACAAACCTCACCATAAAGGGGCAATACAGCAAGCCTTGTCCAGTAAGCAGGTCATTGTTCTTGTTGTCTTCTCAGTGTTAAGGGGTGTTTCTTTTGAGTAGATAGATGTCAGGGCAGCTGTAGGGTCTTCCCTGGTACAGGAATGCCACCAGGTGATGTTATATACAACCTTGGATGTTTTGTAAATGTCTTCTGTAGATCCAGGGATGAATGGAGAATGCCCATTCTTCTGAGGCCTGTGCCTGGTCTTTATGTCAATGTTCAGGGTGTAAGGTCTCATTGCACTACAAGATTTGTGTGTTCCCATCTCTATTAGTTAAGAACCTATTGGTATGTATAGTATTTTCCCATTTTAGTGTGCCTAAGCAAACAAGAAATAAAGCCACGTGGTGCTATCAGATATATGGGGGCGTAAGAATATTTCCAACAAGACCCATGACTTGGTTCAAGCATAAGTATTAAACTGAGGGATTCTTTCACACCAAATTCCATATTGAGCAGTTCACAAGGAGAAGATAAAAAACATGGGGGGGGGGGATCGTCACTGTATAAGAAAATATTCAGCAAAAGTTTATAGACGTCAAAGAAAACACCCATAAAATGTTGAAAACATATAAATGTCTTTTTATGCCTTTTAAAATAGTTGGGTGGGTGTTAATTCCAGGGCACCACTTTGGTCTGAGACTTAGGACTCTACAGTACTTAAGTTAGGAAGGGTAAATGAGGAGTAATGATAATAGGAATTAAAGAAGTTAAAGAGAAATATGAACTTATGAAGGGGTATGCAAAAGGGCAGAGTACAAAATGGACATTCTGCATACATAAAAACATAATTCAATGATAGTGAGTACTATTAATGTTTCTTGTGTGAGTACTATTAATGTTTTTTGTGTGAGTACTATTAATGTTTCTTGTGTGAGTACTATTAATGTTTCTTGTGTGAGTACTATTAATGTTTCTTGTGTGAGTACTATTAATGTTTCTTGTGTGAGTACTATTAATGTTTCTTGTGTGAGTACTATTAATGTTTCTTGTGTGAGTACTGGACAGAGAATACCAGTGATCCAAGTCCCGCACCCCCACTAGGCCTGGTCAAGCAGACCTCCGGCATGGCGGGGGCCTGCCAAACCTCCTCCTGCTAGACTCCCGGCTCCAAGAAAGGCCATTTACCCTTTTTAACTTTAGTACTGCAGAGTCCTAGTCACAGTCCAAATTGGTGCACTGGAGTTAATACCCCCCTAACTATTTCAAAAGGCATAAAATGGACACATATGTCTTTTCAACATTTTATGTGTGTTTTCTTTGACAGCTATAGCTCTTGCTGAATATTTTTTTATACAGTGACGATTTCCCTCATTTTTCATCTTCTCTTTGTGAACTTTTCAATAGAGAATTTGTTAAAAGAGTCCCTCAGTTTAATGCTTATGTTTGCACCAAGTCATGGGTATTGTTGGACGTGTTCTTACGCCAGATGCACCGATAACGCCACGTGGCTTTATTTCTTGTTTGCATAGGCACATTAAAACGGGAAAATACTACACATACAAATAATTTCTTATCTAATAGAGATGGGAGCACACAAATCTTGTAGTGCAATGGGACCTTACACTCTGAACATTGACATAATGACCTGGCACAGGCCTCAGAAGAATGGGCATTCTCCATTCACCCCTGATCTAGGGAAGCCATCTATGAAACATCCAAAGTTGTCTATAACATCACCTGGAAGCAATCCTCTACCAGGGAAGATCCTACCACTGCTCTGACATTGACCTACTCAAAAGAGACTTCCCTTAACACTGAGAAGACTTAAAATCAACAACGACCAGCTTACTGGACAGGGCTTTCTGCATTGCCCTTTAATTGTGAGGTGAAACTAGAGGATGCTCCACAACAGCCTGACTTTAATGTAGGATATGCAGATTCCAGGATCTTTAATACAGAAACCTGATGCCAACAATAGAGACTGCATGAAAAATAAAACTGTATTGAAACTACAGACATCGACTTGGATTGAACAAACTAGTTTGCCTGGAACCTAGAGTTGGTCTTATGCCAGGAAACTTTAGGGGTAGGGTATCCTTGTATTTAGGCCAAGGCTTTTCCTTTCCATGTCCCCCATATTTTGGTGGGCCTATGCAAACAATATTTGCCATTCTAACACCATTTACTGTGCTCCTTTGACTCTAAAGCTTAAAAAAAAAAACCACTTAAACTTTTGATGTTAACTCAAACTAATATGCATGGGCATGAAAATGTAAAAAAGTACTATGCCTTCAATGTTTAAGGAGTCACATAAATTTCATGGCTTTAGATTGCTTTGTGTACTGCTAAGAAATGTTATAATGTACTACAATCTGGAGACTTGTGGACAAAGTAATTGTACTCGGGTTCTGTTTTATCTTTCTTAATGTTCTTTGTAAGTTCAAAATATAGGCGTCAGCAAGGGGATTTCTTCTGAGAACTCTGTATATGGGTGGTTGTCCTTCCCCTGTAACTTTACCTTATTCTCTTTCCTTGCATCATTGTTATCATAATTAAAAATAAAAAATTAAAAAAAAGAAATAGTAGGCTTGAGAAGCTGCAACTGCCAGACTTGGGAAAGATATATAGAGGCCTCAAGGTAGGCAAGGAAATATATAGAATAGATATATAGTCAATGGAAAGAGACTATTGAGCAGAGCAGTGAGCAAAGATAAGGATTAAAAAATATGCATATTTTCCTGAGTACTTTGTATAATTCATTTATGTAACTAACAAATTTAATATTTATTCCTTAGTAGCAATTCATACATAGTATAATTTCTGGCATGTTTCTTTATTTCCTCTCACCCTTCTTTCTGCTAATGTTGCAATGACCAGGATTTGCACACATGTAGGTTGTGGGTCTTATACATTTAGTGTTGGTACATTCTGGGACACCATAGCAAGCTGTATTGCTCACATACTCCACTATGTTGTTTTCCCAGCATGATGCTCCTAGAGATGTGGTACTCATGTAGAATCTGACTGTATGCTACAGTGATCACACATGTGTATTTCCTGGTTGCAATTCCAGGTCCCAGTAATATGGTTGTTGCACCATTTAGCCACTGGGCTTGCATACACCTGGCTGCAATACACATGGAAATTGAGTATGGTGCCAAGAAGCACAGAACTGCTAGGTACAAAGAGTATATTTGTCAGGTCTTACTCAGTGCATGTGGCAGTACTAGAAATAATACTCACATTTATCCTTGCAAGGCGGGTGCCTTAGTTTTTGAGTCATCTCTTGGCTATGGGTACAGCTATTTTGTAGTTGATTTGATTGAATTAAGATTACAACATAGTGAATAAGGACTACAAGAAAGAGAAACCAGCTACTAAGAGTCCTGTTTACAGTTCTTATAGTCCAGGAATTTCTTTGCCTTTTATACAATGACTCAACTTTTGATAAGTGAACCCTAACATTTGTGGTTTTGAACATCTGGAAACAACTCCAGATGTCTATGGCATTTAGAAATGTCTGCTGAGGAACATTATGAGTCCCAGGCACTCTGGGGCTGTGCTTAGGAGAAAGTCGATTAGCTCAAGGGAAAATCTGTCTGAGAACCAAAACTCTACTTCTTAAAAATGTCTTGTTTTTACTCCTTTTTTTTCTGATTCTAGATTTTACATGTCTTTATAACTTAAAATGTTGAAATGATGCATAAGGTTATATCTAATTAAAATATTTCCTTATTATCATTATTTTATAAGGAAAGACTTTGTGTGTGGGTGTGAAGGGCTGATAGAGTGGTGGGAGTTGAACCATACCCAGATGTGCTCAAGGATTATTCTGTATTCTAGAGAATCATATACAGTGTAAAATAAAAATGCAAATGTTGTGAGACTGCCCCAGGCACCATGTATCAATGAGAAATAATAGCAAGCTAGTGAGGAAAAAATTTATTTGAGTCAGTCTTCTTTTTTAAAAATTTTTTATTTAAACACCTTGATTACATACATGATTGTGTTTGGGTTTCAGTCATGTAAAGAACACCACCCATCACCAGTGCAACATTCCCATCACCAATGTCCCAAATCTCCCTCCTCCCCACCCAACCCCTGCCTGTACTCTAGACAGGCTTTTTATTTCTCTCGTACATTCTCATTATTAGGATAGTACAAAATGTAGTTATTTCTTAACTAAACTCATCCCTGTTTGTGGTGAGCTTCATGAGGTGAGCTGAAACTTCCAGCTCTTTTCTCTTTTGTGTCTGAAAGTTATTATTGCAAGAATGTCTTTCATTTTTCTTAAAACCCATAGATGAGTGAGACCATTCTGTGTCTTTCTCTCTCTCTGACTTATTTCACTCAGCATAATAGATTCCATGTACATCCATGTATAGGAAAATTTCATGACTTCATCTCTCCTGACAGCTGCATAATATTCCATTGTGTATATGTACCACTGTTTCTTTAGCCATTCATCTGTTGAAGGGTAACTGGGCTGTTTCCAGAGTTATGTTATGGTAAATAGTGCTGCAATGAATATAGGTGTAAGGAAATTGTATTTTTATGTTCCTAGGGTATATTCCTAGGAGTGGTATAGCTGGGTTGTATGGGGGCTCGATTTCCAGTTTTTGGAGGAATCTCCATATTGCTTTCCATAAAGGTTGAACTAGACGGCATTCCCACCAGCAGTGGATAAGAGTTCTTTTCTCTCCACATCCCCGCCAATACTGCTTGTTCTCATTCTTTGTGATGTGTGCCAATCTCTGTAGTTTGAGGTGGTACCTCATAGTTGTTTTGATTTGCATCTCCCTGAAAATCACATCACTATGTGGAGCATTTTTTCATGTGTCTTTTGGCCATTTGTATTTCTTCTTTGTCAAAGTGTCTGTCCATTTCTTCTCCCCATTTTTTTGATGGGATTAGATGTTTTTTTTTCTTGTAAATTTCTGTCAGTACCTTGTATATTTTGGAGATTAGCCCCTTATCTGATGGGTATTGGGTGAATAGTTTCTCCCACTCAGTGGGTGGCTCTTGTATCCTGGGCGCTATTTCTTTTGAGGTGCAGAAGCTTCTCAGTTTAATATATTCCCATGTGTTAATCTCTGCTTTCACTTGCTTGGAGAGTGCAGTTTCCTCTTTGAATATGCCAGTAGTCTCAATGTCCTAGAGTGTTTTACCTATGTGTTGTTTTATATATCTTATGGTTTCGGTCTGATATCGAGGTCTTTCATCCATTTAGATTTTACCTTCATACATGATGTTAGCTGGGGGTCTAAGTTCAATTTTTTGCAAGTGGCTAGCCAGTTGTGCCAACACCACTTGTTGAAGAGGCTTTCTTTGCTCCATTTAGGATTTCTTGCTCCTTTATCAAAAATTAGGTGATTGTATATCTGGGGAACATTCTTTGAGTATTCAAGCCTATTCCACTGATCTGAGGGCCTGTCTTTATTCCAATACCATGCTGTTTTGATAACTATTGCTTTGTAGTACAGTTTAAAGTTGGGGAAAGTAATTCCTCCCATATTCTTTTTCCCAATGATTGCTTTAGATATTCAAGGGTGTTTATTGTTCCAAATAAATTTTAAAAGTGCCTGATCCACGTCTTTGAAAAATGTCATGGGTATCCTTGGAGGGATCACATTAAATTTGTATAATGCCTTGGGGAGTATTGCCATTTTGATGATGTTAATCCTGCCAATCCATGAGCAGGGTATGTGCTTCCATTTCCGTATGTCCTCTCTTATTTCTTGGAGCAGAGTTTTATAGTTTTCTTTGTATAGGTCCTATTCAACATAGCACTGGAAGTACTTGCTATAGCGATTAGGCAAGAAAAAGATATCAAGGGAATCCAGATAGGAAAGGAAGAAGTCAAGCTCTCGCTGTTTGCAGATGACATGATACTCTACCTAGGAAACCCTAAAGTCTCTACGAAAAAGCTTCTAGAAACAATAGACTCATATAGCAAGGTGGCAGGCTACAAAATTAACACACAAAAATCAATGGCCTTTCTAGACACCAATAGTAATTAGGAAGAAATGGAAATAAAACAACCCCATTCACAATAGTGCCACACAAACATCTTGAAATCAACTTGACTAAAAATGTGAATCAGTCTGCTTTTTGCCTCTTGGCCTCTCTCACATGCTCCCTCTGCGCCTGCCCAGAGCCAGAACTGCTCTCTTATTATTCAGAACCAAATTCACCAGGGTTGGGAAAGGTCCTGTAATCCAAGTGAGCTTTTGCATACCAAAATAAGAGGTTACCAGGAGGAGAAAGCTGGGGGAACACTCTTGTTTAGGGCTATTAGTCTTACCTCACAATACAGATTCTTTGTGTTTGAACCAGGGTCACAGCCAAATAGTAGTATGCAAAGTAAGTACCATACCTGGTATACATATAGTCCACAAAGACCTTTTAATACTCAAAGGGCAGGATTAGCATGATTTCAGAATAAAGAGGGCATGCTTTCCAGGAAATAAGAGAAGACCACCCTCAAGTTTCTATAGATATTTCCATGGTTCTGGTTTTCTCATTTTGTAATAAACTGGTAGGTACTCACTATGTCACTGTTTCGTATTTGGGAAGCATTCATCAAGGTTGTTTGGATAATTCAAATGATAAAAATGTCATTATTTTATATAAAAAAAAGCTATTTAGGGGTTTGGAAAAAAAAGCTATTTAGTGGGAAGCTAAAACTTCAGTAAAAATTAAAAAGTAAGTTAATTTGTAATGTGGGGATAGAAGTGAGATGTTCCTCCCATATGCGCACATACATGCGCACACACACCCACACACACCCACTTTTAAAAATCAAACTGTAATTTGGTGATTTACTGAGGGCAAATATAAATATTCCTCTATGAAATGGGGTCATATCAAGGGATGCTAAGAATTAATTATTTTCTTGAATAATTAGACTTCTATCCAAACTTCATCTTGTCTCCCAAGAATTCTTGATGACCTCGCTTAGGTTCCCAAGCTCACATTCCCATCTTTAATTCACATCCCCAAACTTGTTGTATGTTGTGTGAGTCCACACCTCTTTCACACTCCCTGACCTCCCCCCTAACCTCACATAAGTGTTAAAAGCATGACACTCACCTCTGTATTTCTCACCTTCTTTGTTCTGCTGAATTGCACACCTATCTAACTAGTTATTATTGGATGCTTCATTTGAGTGTCTCACAGGGGATCTCCTTTCTCTGCTTCCTCAACCTCTTCCCTGCCCCCACTGCACTAACTAGAATAATTGCTCATGCAAGAACTTGAGAGATCTCTCTGGCACATTCATTACCTCTCATACATATCTCATTACCTATCTTTGAAGCATTTTATTCCAAAAATATTTCTAATTAACATTATTTTTTCCATAGCTCTGATCACCATGACCCTAATTTTCAACATGCTACATCGTGCTTAGAATATTCAACAATTTCTTTAAAAATATCTTACTGAAATAATATAGGCATTGAAGAGTGCAAATGTTTATAAATTTTGGTACATGTTTCCACACCTCACCTAAAACCATAGAGCCAATATTTCTCTCCCACAGTTGATTCGATTCTTTGAGAGCACTCCCTCAGCTGTGGTACCTCAATTTTAAGGGCTTCAACCATTTATCTTAATCCTTTCTCCACCATAGCCTCCTTTAATTCATTTTCACCCAGTGGCTGGGATGGCTTTCTCAAAATTGAAAACTGTCACACCCACATTTCAAAACTCCTAGAAAATTTGTGACCAAATGAAAAAAGAAAAATTTCAACTTGGACTGTAAAGCTTATGTGTCTGTGTGGCTTATGTGGCTACCAGATATTCAGTGCATTTCAGGCAACTTTTCTTTATATTTTTATGTTCAGTTGTTACACGGTAGACTTATATTTTTTTTGAATATTCCCTGGTGTTTTCAGGATATTTCAGGATAGGGAACAAATGAACAAATGGTGTTTCTTCTACAGAGAAAGTACCCCTCTAACCCTACCCACTTTTGTCAGTTCCCCAATACACCCTAAAAATTCTGAAGATAAATCCTGGACTCCCGCTCTTGTTAACAACTAGCCAACATCTAGTTTAACCTTGGGCAGAGCAGACATTGGCAAATTTCAGTTAAATGAGAGACTGTTCCAATTAATGTCAAACTTCCTTTATTTATAGAAAAAAGAACAGAAAAGAGAAGTTGAATATGTTTTAAAAATGAAAGCCCAAATTAATGTTGTACGTTAATTATTTAGGCCAATAATCAATCTTGATAGTTAAAATAATGGAATGTTTTATAGAATAAAGTAAATCACACTTTAAGTGGGTGCTATTTTATCTACATTACAAAATTTCTAGATTTTTTTGTAAAACTTCCATAATGAATGACTTTATTAAATTCACTGTCTTTAATAGTATGTTAAATATGACCTTTTCTAAAGGATAAAAACCTATAAAGTTGTAATGTATTTGTTAAAAAAAGTGACTTAGTTCTAATTATTAAATAGGCAAAATCATATACCAATTGTGACCTACAAAAAGAAACTTATACATTTATTATTTTATTATAGTTTTTAAAGAAAAGAGACAACAGTTTATATATTATATTCCTACAATTTTTTCACTACATAACAATTTAAGTTCTTTTGTTTAATGAAAATGAAATGCTTTCTGAGTACTGTAAGTCTATGTTAAGATCAGTCTTAGTTCTCTTTTAGTACATTGTCTTTGTGATTTATTTTTCACCATTGTTCATTATCTCTACTTTCTAATTTAGTTTTATACTTTATACTAATTATTTTCCTATTTGCTTTGTGTGGACAAATTTTTTTTCTCCCCAGTTATACTATCAACTTATAAGAAAGTTACTGTATTTTATTTATACTTCTACATATTTATATATTTCTACTTTATATTCAGGGCAAAGTTACATAGCACATAGCTGTAGCAAAACCCCTAAAACTCTGGGTTTCCCTATGCTACCTGCATGTCCAATATGGACCAGCAGGGGGACTCTGACATGTATTCTCTTAGGGATTGATCTGTTTCTCACTTTTAAGCCTCTACCTGGATGAACTGCAAGCAATTATATATATGCATTTCATTGGTTAAAACAAGTCTATGGCAATGCCTAATTTTAAAAAGTGTAGACAGTTGAAGCTTTACTATGTAAGTAGAAAGAAGTCAGAGATACTGGCTGTGCTGCACTAATGATTTATGTTTGCTGCCTGCATGGTCCTGGTTTGTTACAGACTCATGGTAGATTCTCCTTGATTGAAGGAAATAACCTAAGCAGCTTCCTTGATGGAATTTTGAAAGCACATGGGTTACCAGTTGAAAATGGTCAAGGCAATTACAGTACATATATAGCCTCCTGGTTTCAACTTCCTTTTCAAAATCTAGAAAATCCTACAGAATATTTCAAACTAAAAGATCCACGTGAGTACTTACTTATATAAACCAAATAGTTATGCACTGACTAATGAGTTGGTTTTGCATCCTGACCTAATAAACATTCCTTTCAAAGATGTGAATGGCTAAAGATCCTGGAGTAGGGTAATAGAATTATGCTACAAAGCTAGAATGATAGGCTAGAATAATGGGTTTACTCTAAGGGATTAATGTGTGATCTTTGGGTCTAAACACCAATTGCATAACCAACTACAGAATGACAGGGCTTTGATCAAGAGCATGTGTGAAAGATTTCTGGTACTTTCTGTTGACAGAAATTGCACTGTTGTTCACAAGGAAGATTGGCAACAACCAAATGAGTTAATAAAATAATGATTTGTTCCCATGGGAGCATAATCACCAGGAGGAGCTCAAGTACTCTGCTTAAATGTTATTCAGAGTTCAGTTTAGGTTTTCTTCTCAGTTATACTATCAATTTATAAGCAAGTCCTTATATTTTATTTATATATATATTGTATCTTGCCCAGGGAATAATAGTGTTACTGATGGAACAAGATAACTAACCTCAACCTAGAAAATTGATTATATTAGGGGATTATGGATCAGAAAATGCTGTTTGTGAATCATGACAAGGCTAATGGTAGAAAAGAAATAAATTGATTACAGAAAAGAGAATAAAATAAAATATAGGGACATAGATTTTTAAAAATGTGAATATTTATTTTTTTTGGTAAATGAGGTAGGTAACATGGTTACAATTGAGATAATTTCTATGCTTTTTGTGTACAAAATTACTATAAATCACAATCACCAAAGAGCTATAAACCCTCTATACTCTTCTAGTGTCACTTCTTTTTTTTTTGGTTTTTGGGTCACACCCGGCAGTGCTCAGGGGTTACTCCTGGCTGTCTGCTCAGAAATAGCTCCTGGCAGGCACAGGGGGCCATATGGGACACCGGGATTCGAACCAACCGTCTTTGGTCCTGGATCGGCTGCTTGCAAGGCAAACGCCGCTGTGCTATCTCTCCGGGCCCCTAGTGTCACTTCTAATGCAATACTTCCTTCACTATCCAAACCTCTAGCCCCGCACATTGCAGTTCTGTAGGCCAAATTCAAGGGTTTATTATATGGTAGTGCTGTTTATTATTTTTCTTTCTTTATATACCATATCTGGGTAAAGTTGTCTGGTATTTGTCTTTCTTTTGACTTATCTTGGCTTACCATAAAAACTTGTAGCTCCATCCTTCTTGCAGAAAATGATGTGATTTTATTTTTTCCTTAGAGTTTCATTGGAAATAGAAATACTTAAATTATGATCAGGAAGAGAATCCTGTGAAAATTAACTTTCTTTTAGTTTGTAATATGGTGGGGAATTTTTGAATTCAAAGAACAAAGCAACTAAGCAAAGATCACACATAGTATTTACCCTACTATAAAAAGCTTGCCTTTAATGTTATTTAAAGATGCTATTAACAATGAGATTCTGAAAGACAATGAGATTCTCTAAGATATGTTGATTTTCTCAAAAAAGAAATAGAGAAAGTGGTGAGTTTGTCATTAATTTTAGTTTCTAATCCTTACTTATTTTACTATGAGGGGTTTTTAGAGCAATTGTCCCAGAGTTATGTTTAAGATGAAATACTTTCTATTGAGTTTGAGCCTAAAATTATATAATCATAAATATTTTCTTTAAAGTCCAATGTCATTTATTATATAACACAGCATTTCAAAATAAAGAATTGCTTTTTTCTTAAGAATCACAATGGATAATATCTTGATCACTTGAACTGATATTATTCTTAGATAAAGCAACAAGGAGGAGAGAAATAAGCAATATAGCAAATTATATGTTTATTATAATAAAATTTTACTTAATAATACAGAATTAAAGAATTGTTCAACACATCTTTATGAAAATTTGTTTCTTTATTTTGTCTGGGCCCACCTATGTTCAGGACTTACTCCTGGCTCTGCACTTAAAGGAGCATTCTTCTTAGGCTTTGGAGAACCATAGAGGGTGCTGAAGATTGAACTGGATCAATAGCATGCAAAACATGTACTCTATCCATTGTACCTTTTATTGTTCTAGTTCCAGGAAATATAATTATTTCAAAATGCCATTTATTGCATTAGTGGTTCTGGTATAAATTTATTACATAAAGTTAATACATTTAAAACTGCAACTTTGTAAAATTTTCACTCCCTAAGTTCACTGGTTTTGTATTTAGAGATAAGAGAAAATGGTTTTATGTATTTTTTCTTCATTTTTCTTAATGTCTTACCTGTCTATTCTATTTAACTTCAATAAAAACATAAGACTTACTCAAGTTGGCTAACTTTCCTTAGCCTTTTCTCTTATAATACTCTTGAAAAAGTCACGTAAATAAAATCCTTTGAGAAAAGCAGAGTAACTGGTGAATAGGCTCTACTTTGTTTAATATGTGATTTGTGGAAAAGAAAAGAAGTTCTTTCAAGTCTCTAATTTTGCACCTCCTAAGAAAAGAAACCAGAGGTGAGAGAAATCCCTGGGAAGGATCTTGATGTGGCCTGAGGGAAGTGCCAACCTAAAAAAGTTTTGATTGAACAGAGAGCATTGAGACCAGCTGCTCTTTGAAACCCACTCCCTATGCACTCCTTCCCACTTTGGTTTGGCATCATGCCTTCTGGGAATTTTCCTTAGCTTTGTACCTGACTCTGCATCTCAAACAGAAATCACTCTGTTCTTGCACCTATGATGTTCTCTGTTGATTTTGATTGTTTATTAAATACTTACTATGGGTCCAGGGGGGGAAATCATGTTGTTCATGGTTTTACAAAAGTAATTAAAAGGTAGAATTTTGGCTATTCCCTGTTCTCATCCTTATGTTGTCATTCATACAAGAGAGGCATGTATATATAGCTCCCTGCCTTTTGGCTTCTGATTCTAGCATTCTTTATACTGTGACTATAGAGCCTCTAAAGCCCTAGATGAGAGCATATATAATACAATGAAGGACAGTAATTAAAGGCAGCAAATGAAATCCTAAGAGAGCCTAAGAGAAAAGAAATATATTTGTTGCTAAAATATGCAACTTCCCTAACAATCTAATCAATCTGTTAAAATCTCACAAAGAACATTCTGGGATATTAAACTGAGTATATATTCTATGTATGTTTCCTGTGCAGACTTTCACAGTGATTTGTGAAGGAAGTCAGAACTATGAATACCTTCATTTTTCCCTATGAATTACTGATTCACAATCTCTCTGAACTTTTTGTAAATATACCTTATAGTAAACTCTGAAAATATATTGTCTGAGTTTATAAAAAGTCTCATAAAAGTAAATAGCATGAATATTCACTGATGAAAATTAGCTTTATATAATTTTTACAGTATTCCAAGCAAGGTTAAGCACTCATGGCTACAGAATTTCCCTTTTGCAGCTTTGCATACAAGTATAGAGATAAAATATAAAGTTGATTTACCCCTCTCATTTAGTGACTGACTACTTCTCTTGGTACTCATTTTCCCCAGATTAATGATTTCCTCATAGCCTGTATGTTGAGGCAAGGCATTTCTTCCCCGTTTTTCATAATCGCAATGAAGCTGACTCGATTATGTAATGAAAATCTGTCCTCAAGAAAGGTATCTGGAAATGTGAGAAGCTGGGAAATAGGATTGAGAAGTAATTAGTATGTAGAGATAAAATTATATCAGAGAAATTTACAAGTATTGGGGTTGAAAACTCAGTAGAATGATGACGTAGATGAAAACATTCAGCAGTATCAGTCAGTACAAGAGTAGCATAATAGGATGGTGTTAACTTGGTCTATTTCATGGACATGTCATGATAGAAAATCATTAGCCACTTACCTCACGCTCTATAACTACATGAGCTGTGCTATTATACCTTTCTGCGCCAGAAAAAGTGATCTTGATATACCATAAATGACATTTTTGAAGAAATCTGTTTTAGTTTCTTTTTGTAGTTTCAAAGATTGAATCGGGGTATCATACATTGGAAATGAAAGCTCTGTCTTTGAGCTACATCCCTGGTACAATAAGAATATTTAAAATTTTATAAATCATTATGAAGCACTGAAGATTATGAGTTGAATTTATATAAACCACTGAGAAATTCTTCTCCACAACTACTCAGATATCACTGAATTCTGTTATTCCATATTTCTTGCCCAATTACTTTCTATAACTGTGCTCTTCTCCTATAGGTTGCAAAGTTGTTTTTTTGTTTTTGTTTTTGTTTTTTTTTTGTTTTTTGGTTTTTGGTTTTTGGGCCGCACCCGGCGGTGCTCAGGGGTTACTCCTGGCTGTCTGCTCAGAAATAGCTCCTGGCAGGCACGGGGGACCATATGGGACACCGGGATTCGAACCAACCACCTTTGGTCCTGGATCGGCTGCTTGCAAGGCAAACACCGCTGTGCTATCTCTCCGGGCCCAGGTTGCAATGTTTTAGGTTATCTGTCAATGTGACACTCAGGAGTTCAGGACTTCTTCACACCCACCCTGTCTCCTTTTATCCATCCCATTCCCAAATTGCACTGTCATGTTATAAATCTATCAGGGAATTCATGTTTCAGTCAAATTTGATAGCAAAGCAAAATTATTCGTGAGTTGTCAGGCTGTTTTTCTTTTACTTCATTGCTTTTCAAAGGCTTTATAAAATAATAACATGCATAATAGACAGGAATTTAATTATACTTAGTGAAACACACCAAATTACTGTTTGGTTTAGAATTTTATTTCATAACATCAGTCAAGTATTGGAAGTAAACAGCTGACACCTTCATATCCTTCTAACCCTTACTCTTGTTTGAGCTCTGTTGATCTTTTCTTATGTAATTCTTCACTCAACATTTCTGTTGAACAAATGTAATAATGGCAGGCTTTGTTTTCCTCTTTACTTGGGCATTTTAAATGGGAGATTGGGTTCAATGTCTGAAGCAGTCAATATAACTGTGAGGCTGCCTTGCATACAGCCAACCCCAGTACTCTATATGGTCCCTGTGTCCTACCAGAAGTGATCCCTGAGTGCAGAACCAGGAGTAAGCTCTGAGTACAGCTGGATGTCCCCCCAACCCCTCACCAAAATCGCACAAACTGCACAAAGAGAGACTTCTCATTTGTCTTTATTATTATACAAAACTATTTTAGAGAACATAAGATTAGCCCTGCCTAACGTCTTAACTTTATAGAATGAGGGGAATGGAGAGAAAGGGAGGAGAAAGAGAAATATTTAACATAAAGAGAAAAATGCAGCATTGGGAAAAAAAAAAACAACCAATTATGAGCTGATAGGATTCCCTAACAAAACCAAACTGCTCTGATGTGCTATCTTTTCCTCACATCTCAAGATGGTTGTATTGTAAACTGGGCTTATGGTATATTGATTACATTATCTTGTATACCCTATAGTAAAACTATCATATTGATCATTATATATGCTATATATGTTTGTTAAATATGATTTTTAGCTTGGACAGCTTTATCTTCAAATACATTGTATTTAGATTTATATTTACAAATAATTTATTTTGGGGCTATTTATTTATTTATATTTATTTATCTACTTATTTTTGGTTTTCCGGCCACACCAAGTGATGCTCAGGGGTTACTCCTGGCTATGTGCTCAGAAATCGCTCCTGGCTCCTACCATATGGGGGACTAAACCTCAGTCAGTCCTAGGCTAGAGTGCACAAGGCAGATGCTTTTCCGCTTGTGCCACCCCTACGACCCCTTGGGGTTATTTATTTTAAAAAACCTGTCCTGCTGTTATTTGTCCTTTTAAACAGTAAATACTTATTGAATAATCTATTAATAAAATCTTCTACAGGCTGTGGAAAGATGGGGATATCTGGCTTTGAAGAACATATTCTTTACTGGATAAATTTAGTGGGTAAATCAGAAACACTTATTTTTTGTGGTACTCTTTAAGTTTTGATATTTATTCAGATATGGAATAAAAGGGTGTATAATTTTTACTTTATTTTTCATCTTAAGTGTGTAGGGGCTGGAGAGATGATACAAGATGTAAGGCACATGCCTTGCATGGGACTACCTCAGCACTGCCAGAAGTTATTACTGAGTATTGAGTCATGTAATAAAAAATATATTTAGGAGTGGTAGCACAGTGATGGAGCATTTACCTTGCATGTGGCTGACCCAGGATGAATGTGGATTTGATCCCTGGCATCCCATAAGGTCCCCTGAGCCAGAGCCATTTCTGAGCGTAGAGCCAGGAGTAACCCCTGAGAGCCCGCTGGGTGTGGCCCAAAAAGCCCACCCCCAAATAGAAATATTTAATTTTATTTCCTATGATCAGGGACAAAAACATACATTGCTGATTAATATTTCAATGTTGTGCATATTTATTTAAATTTGAAAAAATAGGTCAATATTTTTAAGTTTATACCTACCCCTTTATAAATACTCCTTCAGGTTTACATACACATGTACACACATTTGTGTAGGTCAGTGATTTTCAAACACATTTTCTCTCCTGAAGACCCAAATGCTGTCAAAAATGATTGGAAGAGTAGTTTCCTTATTTTTCTCTTATGCCATGGCTTTTCTTTATGCAATAGTAGCCTCAGAGTAGAAAGTGAAAAGCCCTAGTATGGATGGTTAAATATAAAAAAATTTAGCAGAGGGTATTAAAATTTTATAACTGATCAATTTACATCAATTTGATTAAATGCACATGTTTGAAATCATTCTGCTTGCTTGTTGCAGTATCTGTTAGTGTATTTTCTGTTTTTTCCTTATTCAGCCCTTCTACTTAATTCATCTTTGAATTCTGCTGCCTCTTATAATGCAAGCCATGATGATGATAAAATTATTTTATATCTGCTAACATTCTATTGTAACTTTTTACTTTTATGATTGCCCTTTCTCCATAACCTTTATTAAACTTGTAAAAATATTTGCATGGGGTGAAAAATATTGAGAAATGTGGTTCTCTTGACATTATGTTCAAGTTCCCAGCTAGTCTTTAAGCAATTTATGAGAACCTTCTAGCAGAGATCTTGGCGCAGGGCTTAGCACTTTGTCCTAGCCAAATTTGATTGCCAGAAGGAAGTTATAGGTCATAACATAATAGCTTCAGTGGGAACTGGAATGAGACAGAAAAGATAGATTCATTCGTGAAAGGAAAAATGGTAGAATCATTTCACAAGTAAATCAATGTTATAAAATTTAATTTAAAAAAACTTTAAATACATAGAGAAATAAAAAATTTAAATTTTGTCCTACTATAATAACAGATAGATATAGTTAGTTTTATTTGTTTATTTTAAGAGGTTACAAATAGAGTTAAATTTTAGAATGATAGGGGTGTGTGAGAACAATGTAGGGCACAGTCAATTTGAGATAAAGGACTGAACATGAATATGATTATTTATTTATTTATTTATTTATTTATTTATTTATTTATTTATTTATTGAGGGATTTGGAACCACATCCAAAGTTGCTCAGAGGCTAACTTGGATCTGTGCTCAGGAGTGACTTTGACAGTATTTGAGGTACCATATGCAATATGGGGGATCAAATCTATGTCAGGTGTGCAAAGCAAGCACTCGCACTCTCATCCTTCATGAACCCTCTCCCCTCCCACATATTGTTTCTCCAGCTCCAAAGATTCTTGCTTTGGAATAAGTTGTAAATAATGAGGTAGATTTGAAAGCGAAGAAAAAACTCCTTTGCTTCTTATTTAGAAAATACATAGCAGGGGCCAGAGCAATAGCACAGCACGTGGGGCATTTGCTTTGCACACAGCTGACCTGGAATTTTCACTGGCATCCTATATGGTCCTTGAGCCTGCCAGGAATGATTTCTGAATGCAGAGCCAGGAGTAACCCCTGCTCACCACTGGGTGTGGCCTCAACACCCCACCCCCCAAAAAAAAGAGAAAAGAAAAAAAAAGAAAATACATAACAGGTGGAATGAGAAATCCTTAAAAAATTTTTCTGGATAGTCTAACTTTATAAAAACTTAAAATTTATAGTGGTAAATGCATGACATCTGGTTTGACTTAATGAGTGAGTAGTGCTGTGTGATAGGCTGAGTATGAGTGACTTAGCGAAAGTTGGAGACAGAGGTATGTCAGGAACAGTTGGAAACTTTGATCAAAAAGCTGATGGAGTCATGGGAGATTTGGCTGGGAAAGAAATGAATATTTTCTACTGAGGATTCATAGGTTCAAAATAATACAGTGTAAGACAATGTAATGTAATGTCCCAAAATAATGTTGTTGGGATTTTAAATTTTAGGCCCCTTGCTTAAGGAAAAAGGAAAAATTTGAACAGAAGCAGCTGACTTGGAAACAAGTTTTGGATTCAGAATAGAATGTCTCATGCATACAATGTCTGTAGCTAGAAGTTGGGACAGGAGGAGGGTTCAGATGACAATTAGAAGATAATCATATTAAGGGCCCGGAGAGATAGCATAGCGGCGTTTGCCTTGCAAGCAGCCGATCCAGGACCAAAGGTGGTTGGTTCGAATCCTGGTGTCCCATATGGTCCCCCGTGCCTGCCAGGAGCTATTTCTGAGCAGACAGCCAGGAGTAACCCCTGAGCACCGCCAGGCGTGGCCCAAAAAACAAAACAAACAAACAAACAAAAAAGAATATAATCATATTAAAAGGTTGATCTGATCACCAACAAAACATGATGGAGAAAGTGGCAAGATGTTGAACTTGCAAAAAGAAAAGAGAAACAAAACATAAAGGAATGGTTCTTTAAATTAAGCTTCATGATCACAATTCAGAGCTGAAGGACGAGATGACCAATAAATCATCAACTGATTGAGATGTTATGTAAACCAAGGGGGTAATAGCCACAATGATACCATGCCAACAAATAAAATACAACTGAGAACCAAGACAGATGGTCACCGAGGTAATTTTTGTTAGCTAAATTTTTTGTTAGCTAAATTCCTAAACAATATATAGTTTATAGCTTAACTATAGAAATTGCCCATAACCAATAGTTACTTGACAATATTTACCTAATTAAAATGGTAATCAAATATCTGCCCAAAAACAAAAGCCCAGGCCCAGATGGATTCACTAATGAATTCTTTCAAACTTTCCAAGAGGAACTACTACCAATCCTGGCAAGACTCTTTCATGAAATTGAACAAACGGAAACACTTCCAAATAGCTTTTATGAAGCCAACATCACCTTGATACCTAAGCCAGACAGAGATGCTACGAAAAAAGAAAATTACAGACCAATATCGCTGATGAATGCAGATGCAAAGATCCTCAACAAAATTCTGGCAAATAGGACTCAATGCCTCATTAAGAAGATTATCCACTATGATCAAGTAGGTTTCATACCAGGAATGCAAGGATGATTTAACATCCGTAAATCTATCAACATAATACACAACATCAACAACAAGAAAAATAAAAACCACATGATCATATCAATAGATGCAGAGAAAACATTTGATAAGGTCCAACACCCATTCTTGATCAAAACTCTCAGCAAGATGGGAATGGAAGGAACCTTTCTCAATATAGGTAAGGCCATCTACCACAAGCCAGTGGCAAATATTATCCTCAATGAGAAAAACTAAAAGCCTTCCCTCTAAATTCTGGCACAAGACAAGGCTGTCCTCTCTCACCACTCCTATTCAACATAGCACTGGAAGTACTCGCTATAGCGATTAGGCAAGAAAAAGATATCAAGGGAATCCAGATAGGAAAGGAAGAAGTCAAGCTCTCACTGTTTGCAGATGACATGATACTCTACTTAGAAAACCCTAAAGACTCTATCAAAAAGCTTCTAGAAACAATAGACTCATATAGCAAGGTGGCAGGCTACAACATTAACACACAAAAATCAATGGCCTTTCTAGACACCAATAGTAATAAGGAAGAAATGGACATTAAGAACACAACCCCATTCACAATAGTGCCACACAAACTCAAATATCTTGGAATCAACTTGACTAAAAATGTGAAGGACCTATACAAAGAAAACTATAAAACTCTGCTCCAAGAAATAAGAGAGGACACACAGAAATGGAACACATACCCTGCTCATGGATTGGCAGGATTAATATAATCAAAATGGCAATGCTCCCCAAGGCATTATACAGATTTAATGCGATCCCTCTAAAGATACCCATGACATTATTCAAAGAAGTGGATCAGGCACTTTTGAAATTCGTTTGGAACAATAAACAGCCTAGAATAGCTAAAGCAATCATTGGGAAAAAGAACATGGGAGGAATTACTTTCCCCAACTTTAAACTTTACTACAAAGCATTAGTTATCAAAACAGCATGGTATTGGAATAAGGACAGACCCTCAGATCAGTGGAATAGGCTTGAATACTCAGAAAATGTTCCCCAGACATACAATCACCTAATTTTTGATAAAGGAGCAAGAAATCCTAAATGGAGTAAAGAAAGCCTCTTCAACAAGTGGTGTTGGCACAACAGGCTAGCCACTTGCAAAAAATTGAACTTAGACCCCCAGCTAACATCATGTATGAAGGTAAAATCTAAATGGATGAAAGACCTCGATATCAGACCGAAGCCATAAGATATATAGAACAACACATAGGCAAAACACTCCAGGACATTGAGACTACTGGCATATTCAAGGAGGAAACTGCACTCTCCAAGCAAGTGAAAGCAGAGATTAACACATGGGAATATATTAAGCTGAGAAGCTTCTGCACCTCAAAGGAAATAGCGTCCAGGATACAAGAGCCACCCACTGAGTGGGAGAAACTATTCACCCAATACCCATCAGATAAGGGGCTAATCTCCAAAATATACAAGGCACTGACAGAAATTTACAAGAAAAAAAAATCTAATCCCATCAAAAAATGGGGAGAAGAAATGGACAGACACTTTGACAAAGAAGAAATACAAATGGCCAAAAGACACATGAAAAAATGCTCCACATCACTAATCATCAGGGAGATGCAAATCAAAATAACTATGAGGTACCTCCACACATCACAGAGAATGGCACATATCACACAGAATGAGAATAAACAGTGTTGGCGGGGATGTGGAGAGAAAGGAACTCTTATCCACTGGTGGGAATGCCATCTACTTCAACCTTTATGGAAAGCGATATGGAGATTCCTCCAAAAACTGGAAATCGAGCTCCCATACGATCCAGCTATACCACTCCTAGGAATATACCCTAGGAACACAAAAATACAATACAAAAACCCCTTCCTTACATCTATATTCATTGCAGCACTATTTACCATAGCAAGACTGGAAACAACCAAGATGCCCTTCAACAGATGAATGGCTAAAGAAACTGTGGTACATATACACAATGGAATATTATGCAGCTGTCAGGAGAGATGAAGTCATGAAATTTTCCTATACATGAATGTACACGGAATCTATTATGCTGAGTGAAATAAGTCAGAGAGAGAGAGAGAGAAAAATGCAGAATGGTCTCACTCATCTATGGGTTTTAAGAAAAATGAAAGACATTCCTGCAATAATAATTTTCAGACACAAAAGAGAAAAGAGCTGGAAGTTACAGTTTACCTCAAGAAGCTCACCACAAAGAGTTAGAGAAATAACTACATTTTGAACTGTCCTAATAATGAGAATGTATGAGGGAAATGGAAAGCCTGTCTAGAGTACAGGCGGGGGTCGGGTGGGGAGGAGGTAGATTTGGGACATTGGTGATGGGAATGTTGCACTGGTGATGGGTGGTGTTCTTTACATGACTGAAACCCAAACACAATCATGTATGTAATCAAGGTGTTTAAATAAAATATAAAAAATAATAATTACCTGTACTTCCAAACAGGAGAGGATCCCCTTTCTTCCAAATTAATTAAAATGAACATTTATATTTGCATTCATACTCCATTTTCCAATCAATTATGAATTGTTTTCCACTTTGGGCTAGGGAAAAGTGAGTCATTCTAAGTAGAACCCAGAGCTGAAGTGCCACTCTTGGAATGGTCGCAGATGGTCATGTAGACATCCATGCTATTTGCCTCGTGCCCATGGGTTATATGATGCTAGGATTTGAAACCCCATTAAAAGGCATCTATTGCTCACTGAAGTTTGATCTCTCCAATCTCCCTTTTTGATTAGAGGTATGTTTTGGGAGGGCATTTAATTTTTATTTTATTTTATCAAAGCACCAATATTTAACAGTTATTCAGAGTGAGCTTTAGACATACTATTGCAGCACTGATCCCATTGACCAGTATTAACTCTCTTCAGCAATGTTCCCAGGTTCTTTTCCCATTATAACCCCAAACTGAATCTTGACAGGCACCTTTTAAAATTTGGTTGTTAAAGTTTTGGCCTCATTATTTGTTTGAATATTAGTATAGCACTTGTTTGGATATTAAATATATCATTCTTTACACCACCAATGTACTTGAATCCTTTCTGCTCCTTGTTTATATCTTCTCTACAGATACTACTTTATTTATTCATTTTTCTATCTTTCTCCTCCCTATACTCTGGGACCAAGAGTAACTAGGCAGTCTTCTTTAAAATATTGCATTTCCGCTTCCACTTATTCTAAATACCTCATGCAATTGTGCTAGTCCTTCTCTGAATTACTTTATTTAATATGGTATCTTCCAGTTCCATCAATGTTGCATCAAATTGCATGATTTCATTGTTTCCTATAGTTGTGTAGTATTTCATCATGAATATAAAGCACATCTTCATGATCCTCTTATCTGTTGTATATCAGATTCATTCCATATCTTATTTATTATGATAAAATAAGGCAACATGTAAAGTTGTGCATGTGTTTTTTAGAATTAATATTTTTATGTTCTGGAGGTAGATATTCAAAATGGAATTGATTGGTTGTATAGAAATTCTAAGTTTACTGTTTTCCACAGAGATTTATCCAGACAACTCCTACCAGCAATGGATAAAAGTTCCTTTTGCAACACTTCCCTGCCAACACAGTTTGTTCCCAGTATTTTTGATATATGTCATTCTTATTAGTGTGAGATAGTATCTTATTGTTGTCTTGGTTTCTATTTACTTTAATAAGTGATTATGAGCATTCTACCCTTGTTCTTACGTTCCTTCTTATTTCTCTTCCTCCTAGCTTGTATCTTAGCAGACACCTTTTGAAGTTTGGTTGTTTGGGTTTTAGTACTTTAGTATTTTGACCATGGTTTGCATATTTGACTCTGTTACTCCTTATTTCCACAATTGGTAATTAATGTTTGGACACTATTTAAAATGTGATAGATTCTTTGATCTCTTTCACCTCTGATTCATTACTTGTACATAGGAATGCAACTGATTTTTATGTATCGGTTTAATTATTAGCTACTTGGCTGTAATGATTTATTGTGTACAGATGCTTTTTTTTTTTTTTTTAGTTAGAAACTTTAGTATCTCATTTTTATAAATTGGAAAGACCTTAGAGACAGAACACCAATAAAAAATGGGCATAAATAAGGAATTAAAAGTGATAGGATTAATTGGATCCTGATAGGATTGATTTTAACTTCTGTAGTTCACATGCTACATCCTGCAATATAAGCCATATGCTAGGATATGTCAAATATCCATAAAATTGTAAAATTAGATAATGTAAATCACCTTCTCAACCATACAATAAAATATTAATTAAATAAAAAAGATGAAACATTTGGAAAGCTGTACAACATACTGTTAAATACAATTAGATCAAAGGAAAATCAAAGAAGAAATAAGAAGATACTGTTAATTAAAAAAAATAAGCAAACTATATCAACATTTTGGAATACAGCAAAAGTAGTGTTAAGGGGGGAATTCATAGTACTTTAAGCATACATGAGAAAAATAAAATCTCAAATTAATATCATATTCATAGAGGTTGAAAATCCATAAATGGTTAAACAAATGAATTCCAAAGCTAGTACAGAAAAAAATAATAATAATCAGGACATCTAACAATAATATAGAAAATAAGAAAACCTAAACAGTCCATGAAACCAGGAGCTGTTTTTCTAAAGCATAAAGAGGCTAGACTTACTTTTAAACTCATAATGAAAAGAGAAAACTTAAATAAACTGCTTATCAGAAATCATAGCAACTTTAGAAGAATAAATAGTGCTAAAATATTACATCTAATTATGGGGAGAGATAATTGGTAGCATTGGTCACATTTTCAGAGAGGGATAAAAACTCTTCATTTTTTTTTTTTTTTATGTTTCGCTGCTATTTATTTCTTTTTTTTTTAATATAATTTTTATTTTGATCATAGTGGCTTACATATTGTTGACAATAATATTTTAGGTACATATTTACATAAAATCAGGGGGGATTCCCATCCCCAAATTGTCCTCCCTACACCCCCGTTTCTGTCTTACCTCCCATTTCCTCTTCCCTCACCCCCAGGGCGGCTAGAATATGTGGTCCCCTCTGTCTCTAACCAACTACTTAGTAGTCTTGCATCAGTTTGGTCTTGATGCCTCCCTTATTTCCCCCTCTAAGTAGGGGCAGGGGTAGCTAGTTCAAGTTGCGTGGTTTTGCCTGAAAAAGAGAAAATAAATAAACCGGGGTAAGAGTTTAATACCCCGAAAATGGGCAGAATCCTTCTAGAGGTTCTCATCATCGATTTGGGAAATGAAGGAGAAAAAGAAGTTGAAACACTCCACCAGTACCAAAAGAAGTGTCAAATATCCAGTGAGGACTCCAGCTATAACGATAAGCACCACAAAAAAACAGATAAAAAACAAACCAAAACAAACTAAAAACAAACACAAACAAACAAAAAACACGCCGTGGTCTTGAAATAAGAAACATGGCGTAGCACATAACGAAAGAAAAGAAAGGAAGAGAAAGAAAAGAAAAAAAAAAAAAAGAATAATTGGGGCCAACAATTTCAATAATCACATCCAAACTGAGGAATCGACCAAAATAGCTAGGTAAATAAAAATAATAATAACAATAATAAATGAAGGTAAGATATATATAGATATATATATGTATATATATATATATACATAACCAAGGTTTTGTGTTTTTTGTATTTTTTTTTTCCCTCCTGCCCTGGCACAGTAAATATTGGGGTCATTCGAAAAGGAATTCACTTGCCCTATAAGATATGGGGTTTCTCCGTCCTTGGAGTATACTGTCATGGAATCAGCTCTAGTCTTTGCTCAGGATCATTACTCTCCAGGTTGTGGTTTTTTTTTTTTTTTTTTTTTTTTTTGGTGTGTGGAAGGCTTCTGCTCTGTCCAGTGTGATACCGTCAGAGCTCTGTGTTTAGCAGTCCCAGTATCTGTACATATCCTGAGGTGGGACTTATGGTGAAGTCAGTCTTTGTGAATCTAGAGGTTCTGTTACCTCAGTGCCATTTTAATCCATCTTCTGTGGTTGGTGATCTTGGTCTTTGCGCTGAACCTAGGAAGGCATCTAGGATAGCGTCTTTCTTTGTTCTTCCAGAAGCCCCTTTCCATTACAATTGTCTCTGCCGGACCTTTGGGACTGGGGATCATGCTTATTGTGCAGGTCTTAGTTCAAACCCTAGACTAGGGCTTTTTTATTGGTCCCAAGATGTATACAGTCTGGTCGTGGTTCTAGTATCCAGTCATCTGTAAATCACGATCTTGGCTTTTGGACCTACCAAAGGGTGCCGCGTCTTCTGGTTTTGTCTTGTCGTTAGCTGGTGAGGTAGGCTAAACTGCTCTAAGGTCAAGTTGTTCACATTTTCCTCATTGTCGAGATATCATGTTAGAGCTGGCCCTTGTTGTTGACCCTGCAGTAATAAGGCTGTCCCAGATGGAGATTGTTTCTTACAGCTGTTGTGAGGAGCTGTGCCGTTTCTATGTCTGGGATCCAGGGTTCAAGGCTGGTTGAATGGTATCTAATCACCTGAGGTCTAAGTTGATTCCACTTGACATATTTTCAAGGTAGGAGATAACCCTGTATTGTAAACAACTATGAGTTCCTATCTCTAGTAGATAAGAGCTCTTTTTTTTTTTTTAAATATGTAAGATTTCCCCTTTATTTAGTGTGCCTTTGCAGGGGGAAGTGGTGCTCCATTATATGTCGGAGTATTTGGGGTGGACAGAGTGGGTAACAGAGATAGGTCACATACCCAAAGACGATTAAAAAAAGAAAAAAAAAAAGGAAATAAAAGTGTATGTGCCCACAAATGTATATGTAAGGCAAACATTTAAATAAATAAGTTAATTAAAAAAAATAAAAAAAATAAAATGAGTTAGCGAAGTTTTTAAAGGACCAACGTGGTGCAAAAGACTACTTTGCATTTGGGAGAGAACAGGTAAAGAGTTGGTGTATTCCAGGTCTTATGCCTATGTTGGAAGTACAGTTTTCCCATTGTCTTTTGGATTTTTCTTGTGGTGTGTGGGTTCCCAGGCATCTTCCAATCACACCCCCTGCCCCCCTTCAGATTGGTAAAAATTTGCAGCTGGGAGGTCTTGGAAGAGTTCTTGCATTGGGGATACTATTGGACCTAAGTCCGGTTTCAAGAAACAGTCCATGTTAGGGGGAGTTGGTAGGGAGGGTCTCGCAGCATGTGTCCACAGGGGAGTTGGCTGTCTTTTCTTGCAGGAGACGATGTGTGGGTTCGGTTGGGTGTCCCCTCGCCTGGGTGCTGGGTACTGGTTCATTGGGTAGGAGGTCGATCTTGATGCCTAAAAGATTAAGGACTGAGGGTGGAGAGTTTTAATATGGTGGGAGATCTGGATGGGATTGAGGGGTGAAGGGATAGTTGGATTTCCGGGGGGGAGAAAGGGGAAGGTATATGGGAGGGGTATGAAGGAAGAGAAAAGAGAAAATACCGTAGAAAGGGAGAAGAGAAAGGGAAAAAAGTAAAGAGAAGAGTAGAAGAGAAAAAGAAAAGAGAAGAGAAAAAAATAGAGAGAAGAAAGGAGAGAATAGCAAGGGAATGCTGGTTTGGTTGAATGTGTTCGATGACTAGAGCCTGTAGTTTAGGTCTGTACATCGCAGGTACTGCTTTGGTGGTCTGACTGGTCACGTGCTTCGATTCCTAAAAGAAGGTTTAACCTAGAGATAAAGTGTATGTTAAAGAGTTTTCTCGTGGCTGTCTCATAGTGCAAGCAAGGTATGGTATCTCGTGTGGTATCCCGAATTGCCATCTTAGTTTGTCCGCCCTTTGTATCTAAGGGCGCCTGTGGAAAGAAAAGCTGAGAGGTTATTTTTAAAATATAGTAAGGTAAAGGGATTAAAACGTAGTGTTATGGTATGTTGCCATTGCATTACGTGATTTCCCGCGGTGTTCTATACTTGTGTTCCTGTTTACGATCTCTAAGGGATTATTGTGGGCCTTTGTTGTAGGAGTCTGGTTACATACCTGTTCTCTCCATGTTGCTGTTTCTGTTGTTGCTGTTTTCCTTGTGGTATAATGTGCAGTCAAGAGTATGCATTGTTCCTTTTTCATGTATTTTGGACACTGCTCCCACGTATATGTTGACTATTACAGTGATCGGAGTTTCTACCCTGTTAAACCCTGTTATATGATTGTTAGGTATTAGTTGTGTATAAAATATATGTTCTAGGTGTTTCAGAATAGTGCTACCATTCTGTGTTTATCTTTTGTCTTCTGGCTTACTTCGTTTAACATAACATGATCTAGGTCCATCCACGTTGCTGCAAAGTCTGTGATTGTATCATTTCTAACTGCCATGTAATATTCCATTGTGTATATGTACCACATCTTAATGATCCATTCATCCGTTGTTGGACACCTAGGTTGGTTCCAAGATTTGGCTATTATACTGAGTGCTGCGATAAATAGTGGGGTGCATACGTATTTTGGAATGAATGTCCTTCCATCTTGTGGGTATATGCCTAGGAGGGCAATTGCTGGGTCAAATGGCAGCTCAATTCTGAGTTCTTTGAGCACTCTCCAGACTTTCCTCCATAGGTGTTGGACTAGGGGACATTCCCACCAGCAGTGGATGAGAGTTCCTTTCATACCGCATCCCCGCCAACAAAGGTTCTTTCCATTATTTTTGATGTGGGCCATCCTCACTGGTGTAAGGTGGTATCTCATTGTTGTCTTGATTTGGATCTCCCTGATGATGAGTGAAGGTGAGCATGTTTTCATGTGTTTGTTGGCCATCCTTCTGTCTTCCTCAGAGAAGTGTCTATTCATTTCGTCTCCCCATTTTTTTATAGCTTTGTTTGGTTTTGGGGGGCTCAGCTTTCTGAGTGCTTTGTATGTTCTAGATATCAGCCCTTTATCTGATATGTCGAGTGAAAAGATTTTTTCCCATTCTGTTAGCTGTCTTCTTGCGTTAAGCAGGGTTTCTTTTGCCATGCAGAAGCTTTTTAGTTTGATGTAGTCCCATTTGTTTATATTTGATGCTAACGTTCTTGCCATTGGTGCTCCATTCTCAAAGACCTTTTTGATATATAGGTCTTTGAGTGTTCTGCCTATTTTATTCTCAATAAACTTTATGGATTCGGGTCTGATTTCAAGGTCTTTGATCCACTTTGAGTTGATTTTTGTATAAGGAGTAAGGTATGGGTTGATTTTCACTTTCGTACATGTGGTTTTCCAGTTGTACCAACACCATTTGTTGAATAGGCTTTCTTTGTTCCATTTCAGATTCTTGCCTCTTTTATCAAATATTAGTTGGCTATATACCTGGGGGTTTATGTCTGGGAATTCTGTTCTGACCCACTGGTCTGATGTCCTGTCTCTGTTCCAGTACCATGCTGTTTTGATTACTATGGCTTTATAGTATAGTTTCAAGTTAGGTAAGGAGATGCCTCCCAGCTTCTTGTTTTTCAGTATTTGTTTGGCTATCCTGGGTCTTTTGTGGTTCCAGATGAATTTTGTGAATGCTTGTTCTAATTCTTTAAAGAATTGTGTCTGGATTTGGATAGAAATTGCATTAAATCTATATAGGAGTTTGGGTAGGATAGTCATTTTGATTATGTTAATTCTACCTATCCATGAGCATGGGATGTTCTTCCATTTCTTTAGATCATCTTCAATTTCTTTCTGGAGTGTTTTGAAGTTTCCCTGGTATAGGTCTTTCACTTCTCTTGTAAGGTTGATTCCTAGATACTTGATATTTTTTGATACTATCTTAAATGGAATTGTATTTTTAATCTCTCTCTCCTCAACTTCATTGTTTGTATATAGAAACGCTACTGTCTTTTGTGTATTGACTTTGTAACCAGCCACTTTGCTGTATTGGTTAATTGTTTCTAGGAGTTTTACTGTGGACTCTTTAGGGTTTTCGATGTATATCATCATATCGTCGGCAAAGAGAGATAGCTTGTGTTCCTCTTTCCCAATTTGAATTCCTTTGATTTCCTTCTCTTGTCGGATTGCTATTGCTAGGACTTCTAAGGTTATATTGAATAAGAGTGGAGAGAGTGGACAGCCTTGCCTAGTTCCTGATCTTAGTGGGAATGCTTCTAGTTTCTCACCATTGAGTATAATGTTGGCTGTAGGCTTTTCATAGATAGCTGTAACTATCTTGAGGAAGGTTCCTTCTAACCCTATTTTGCTGAGTGTCTTTAACATGAAAGGATGTTGGATTTTGTCAAATGCCTTCTCTGCATCGATTGATATGATCATGTGGTTTTTGTCTTTCATGTTGTTGATGTGGTGTATAATGTTGATTGATTTGCGTATGTTGAACCAACCTTGCATTCCTGGGATGAATCCCACTTGATCGTGATGTATGATCTTTTTGATGAAGTGCTGGATTCGGTTTGCTAATATTTTATTGAGTATCTTTGCATCTATGTTCATTAGTGAGATTGGTCTGTAGTTTTCTTTTTTGGTAGTGTCTTTGCCTTCTTTGGGAATGAGTGTGATATTAGCCTCATAAAAGGAGTTGGGGAGGATTCCTGTTTTTTCTATGGTTTGGAAGAGCCTATGGAAAAGTGGTAGTAAGTCTTCTTGAAATGTTTGATAGAATTCACCTGTAAATCCATCTGGGCCTGGGCTTTTGTTCTTAGGGAGTTTTTTAATTACATCTTCAATTTCCTCTGAGGTGATTGGTCTGTTTAGGATTTCTAGATCTTCCTTTTCCAGTCTTGGAAGAGGGTGTTTTTCCAAGAATCTATCGATTTCTACTGGGTTCTCTAGCCTAGTTGAGTATAGTTGTTCATAATATGATCTCATGATATGTTGCATTTCTTGGGGTTCTGTTGTAATCTCTCCCCTTTCATTTGTGATCCTACTGATTTGGGTGTTTTCTCTCTTTTTTTTGGTGAGTTTTGCCAGTGGTTTGTCTATCTTGTTTATTTTTTCGAAAAACCAACTCCTGGTCTCATTGATTTTTTGTATTGTTTTCTTGGTTTCTATGTTGTTTATTTCTGCTCTGGTTTTTATTATTTCTTGCCTTCTGGATGTGGTTGGACTTCTCTGTTGCTGATGTTCCAATTCTTTGAGGTGATCTTTTAAACTGTTGGTTTTGTTATTTTCCTGATTCTTGACATAGGCCTGTATTGCTATGAGTTTCCCCCTAATTACTGCTTTTGCTGTGTCCCATAAATTTTGACATGTTGTCTCTTCATTGTCATTTGTCTCAAGGAATCTTTTTATTTCTTCCTTGAGTTGTTCTTTGATCCAGCTGTTGTTGAGCAGCATGTTGTTTAATCTCCAGGTATTAGTTTTTCTCCATTGCTTCTTCTTGACCTCAATTTTGAGCTCTGTGGCATAGTGATCTGAGAGGGTACTTCTAATGATCCTTACCTTTGTGGTCTTATATAGGTTGGCTTTGTATCCTAATATATGGTCTATTCTGGAGAAGGTTCCATGTGGGCTTGAGAAGAATGTGTATTCTGCTTTCTGGGGGTGGAGGGCTCTATATAAGTCTATTAGCCCTAAATCTTCTAATTTTTCATTCAGAGCTCTTATTTCTTTGCTATTTTTCTGTTTGGTGGATCTGTCCAGTGGTGATAGTGGAGTATTGAGGTCCCCTGCTATTATCACATTTCCCTTCATGTGTTTCTCCAGGTTTGCCAGTAGTTGCCTCACATATTTTGCTGGCTCTACATTAGGTGCATAGATATTGACCAAGGTTAGTGTTTCTTGATCTAATGTTCCCCTGATCAGTAAGTAGTGACCCTCTTTGTCTCTGATCACTTTCTTGAGGTTGAATGCAATTTGGTCTGATATAAGAATTGCTGTCCCTGCTCTTTTTTGTTTTCCATTGGCCTGAATAATTACTTTCCATCCTTTTATTCTAAGCCTGTGCTTATCCTGCATCTGTAAGTGTGTTTCTTGCAGACAGCAGAAGTCCGGTTTATTTTTCCTAATCCAGTTCTCTACTATGTGTCTTTTAATTGGAGAGTTTAGTCCGTTAACATTTAGGGAGATTATTGAGAGAGAGGATTGTTGTGTAGTTGTGTTGTGTAGGGTGGTTTTTGTTACAATCGGGGGTTTGGATTGTGTAATTCGTCTTTGAGTAAGTTGTTTAGGATCGGTTTTGTTTGCACAAATAGTTCAAATTCGTTCTTGTTTGAGAATGTTTTTAGTCTATCCTCCCATATGAATGTAAGTTTTGCTGGGTATTGGACCCTAGGTTGGAAATTTCTTTCATTCAGTCGTTTAAATATGTCATTCCATTGTCTTCTTGCTTGAATTATTTCAAATGGGAGATCTGGTTTGATTCTTATGTCCCTACCTTGGTACTTGAGGTTTCTTTTCTTCCTTATTGCTTTAAGGAGTTCTTCTTTCTCTTTGTTTTTTGCCAATTGGATTACCATGTGTCTTGGTGTTTGTTTATTGGGGTCTATCTTATTGGGAACTCTTTTTATTTCCTGTATTGGCATTGCAGTATCCTTCCAGAGGGTGGGGAAGTTCTCCGCTATTATCTCTCTGACTACTACTTTCCCTACTTCCTCCCCTTCTGGTATACCCACAATTCTTAGGTTGTTTCTTTTGTCCTTGTTCATTAGATACTGGACCTTTCCTTCCAGTGCTTTGCCTTTTATTTCTTTGTTGGTTTCTTGATCATTTTTTGTTTGCAGTTTTCCTTCGAGTTCTTCAATGTGTTTCTCCAATTCTGTGTTTCTGCTTGTAAGGCTTGTTACTTTGTCTGTTAATTCCTTCACTTCTTTTTGTATGGAATCTCTCATGTTCTTTAACATTTCTTCTTTAATTTGGCTGATTTGTTCATCCATAGATTTCTTATACTCGATAGCTAGGGTTTCTCTCATTCCTTTTATTAATTCTTGCATTTCCTTCCTCATGGCTGCTTTTAGGTCTTCATCGCGTGTATCTGTGCGTTTTGGTGGACTTGGAAGCTTGCAAGAGTTTGTCACCATATCTCCAGATATTAGTGATCTCCTTGATTTACACATACTTCTTTGTATTTAATGGTGTGTTTTAGAGTGCTGTGCTTCTAATTTTCACCTGTTTTGATCCCCTGTGGTGTGGGAGTTGGTTCCCTCCCTGAGGGTGGTTCTAGAGGGACTTTTGGGTGAACTCGCTGAGGTTTTGATCCTCCTGTACTCTTTATGTGGCCTGGTTAGTTGTTTTCCCCTTTTGTTGGCAGCTAGTACTGGCCCTTTCCTGACCACAGTGGTGGGGGGCACTGTTTCTCCTCTCCTTTTTCTCCTCTCCTCTACTACTTGGAAGTCAGTCTTCCTCTTAATTTCTGTCAGCAGGTGTAGTTCTGCTTCTGGCCACACTGGTTGCGGGCGCTGTTGAGCCTGACTCTCTGTTCCCTCCCTTATCTGGGGGTCAATGAAGCTCTGCTCCTCCGAGTTACCGCGGAAGAAATTCCCCCAGTCAAGCCCTCCCGGTAGCTGCTCTCAGCCCTAGGGGGGGTCTCCGGTCCACTCTGGGGCTCGGGGCTAGGTTGCTCTAGGTTACCTAAAGGTCCAGGGGGCAGGCCCAAGCTCACCTAGTCTATTCGTCCCACCTGTCCCAGCTGGGCAGGTGACTCCGGCCCACTAGGTACTAGGGAATGTCCTCCCCAGTCTACGCTCGGGTCAGGTGGGATGAACTCTGGGGCCTGGAAGTTGAGGCAACGGGTGGTGTGGTCTCTGTGCCAACCAGCTGGCCTCTGCAGTCTATGGGGGGGGGGGGGGTCGCGCGCAGGGTGGCTGGCGGCTGCGGGTCGTCCACCTGTGAGCGCCCTAGGAGAGTGCACTCACCCTGGACGCCTGGGGTCCCTACTCCCCGGTTGGCGCGGCTGGCCTCTGCAGTCTATGGGGGGGGGGTCGCAGGCAGGGTGGCTGGCGGCTGCGGGTCGTCCACGTGTGAGCGCCCTAAAAGAGTGCACTCACCATGGACGCCGGGGGTCCCTACTCCCCGTTGGCGCGGCTGGCCTCTGCAGTCTATGGGGGGGGGGTCGCGCGCAGGGTGGCTGGCGGCTGCGGGTCGTCCACGTGTGAGCGCCCTAAAAGAGTGCACTCACCATGGACGCCGGGGGTCCCTACTCCCCGTTGGCGCGGCTGGCCTCTGCAGTCTATGGGGGGGGGTCGCGCGCAGGGTGGCTGGCGGCTGCGGGTCGTCCACGTGTGAGCGCCCTAAAAGAGTGCACTCACCATGGACGCCGGGGGTCCCTACTCCCCCGTACAGATGCTTTTTAATAAGATATCTGGTGGTCTTCATTATAACATTGTCATTTGTAATTAGAGATAATCAACTTCCTTTTTTTCTAATCTGAACCCCATTAATTTTTCTTTTCTTGCTTGATTGCTGTTGTAATGATTTATAATACAATATTGAGTAAAGAAATAGACAACCTTGCCTCATGCCTGATCTTCGTAGAAATATTTTTAGCTTTTAACTATTAATAATAATATTAACTGTAGACTGTGTACAGGAAGCCATTACTAACTTAGCAAAGGTTCCTTCCACTCCGATTTTTGGGGTTTTTATAGTGTTGGGTATTGTCATAAAACTTTCTCTGCATTGATGGATATAATAATACAATTTTTATCTTTCTTTTTATTGATTTGGTGCATTTGATTTGCATATATCGAACCATCCTTGCATCACTGGGATGAATCCCACTTGGTCAATGTATATGAAATTTTTGATGTGTTGTAGGATTCAGTTTGCTAAGATCTTGTTGAGAATTTTTGCATCAATGAGATGAATATCTAATAATTGATCTCTGTTTAAAATGTAGTGTTTTCATAAGTCTTTAAGACGATATCTCAACTTCTAGTTTGGTGATCAGTCTTTTTTTTTTTTTTTTTTTTTTTTTTTGAGGAGGACATACTCTGTGTTGCTCAGAAAATTACTTCTGGCAAATCATGGGAGACGATATGAGATGCCAGGAATTGAACCTGTGTAAGCTGCATTCAAGGCAAACTCCCTATCCACTGTAATATCAGTCCTGCCCCTTGTCAATAAATTTTGATCAACTGATGAAACTCTATTGTAGTTTAGAACTTCACTTCCTGTCTTTTTTGGGGGGGTGGGGGGTTTGGGCCACACCCGGTGGTGCTCAGGGGTTACGCCTGGCTGTCTGCTCAGAAATAGCTCCTGGCAGGCACAGGGGACCATATGGGACACCGGGATTTGAACCAACCACCTTTGGTCCTGGATCGGCTGTTTGCAAGGCAAATGCCGCTGTGCTATCTCTCCGGGCCCTTCACTTCCTGTCTTATCCCTTCCTTATCATAGGGCTAGGTTTCCCAGTATCCAATTCCCTGGTATAGGCTATTCCCTTTGCATGCACAGCCCTCTATAAGCTTAGGTAGTTCTACTTCTTTTTTGTGGAGGGGAGGGAGGGCATGCCCAGTAATACTGGGTCTACTCTCATATAGTGCTGGGCATTAAACCTCGAGTTTTCCCATTCAGAGCATATGCTTACACTTTGAACTCTCTCTTGGGCTCCTCTAATTCTTTTTTTTTTTTTCTCTCTCAAAATTCAGCTTAAGTTTAACTTTATTTTGGAAATATTTCCTAATTATTTCCCAAAAAAAGCCCTCCCTTTATGTTTCGCCTCTCTACTCAAATTTTTGTTAGCATTCCATTATACTGATTTGTAATCATTTTCTATACTCCTACCCCACAAAGAATGTGTCTTTTGAGGGCCAGGGCTTTTCATGTGATTTTTTGCTTTTTTGTTTTCATTTGTAGTTTATCGTTTGGCAAAATAACTTTTCTAAATATTTTATTTGAAACAATGTAAACTTGAATTTATCTCATTAATAATCCTGTAGGATCCCCTGTTTTAAAGTGATTGTGTCCCTAACTTCACCCCCAAATTCATACTTTAAATCTTCAAATGTGATAGTATTTGGAATCTTCTAATGTGATGGTATTTGGAATTCTCAAATGTGATGGTATTTGGAATTCTCAGATATGATGGTATTTGGAAATGGGCCTTTTGGAGATGATTAATCTCCATGGAAATTGGAAAGGTCAGATCTCATGATGGGATTAGTGCTGGTAGAAGGAACTGGAGCTTGCTCTCTCTTTGTACATGGGCCTCTCTAGAGGGAGGAAGAAAAAGGTCTCTCTAGAATGCAACCATCCACACACTCCCATCTCAGATTCCAATCTTCAAAATTATGAGAAATAAATTTCTGTTGTGGAAGCCACCCAGTCTATGGTATTTTGTTATTGTCTTCCCCAGAAGACTCAGGAGCTATTACAACTATTTATCACTCTGTTTATTGCCTCTAAATAAAATATCTAGCTCTAGGATACATTTTTTTTAGCTTCTTAGTAATTCAACATTTGAAAACACTTATTTCTCCTTAATTAAATAAGTAATGCATATTTAATGCTAAGATTTATAGCCAATATATATGCCACAATAAAAAATCAATTATTACCTAACATGCAGAGAAAATATCTTAATACTTTGTTCTTATTACATATAGCATGATGTACATATATGGTAGATGTATGTGTATATGTACCTATTTCATAAGAATGGGATCATATATATTTATTACTTTGCAGCCTGCTTTTGAAATAGTACACATTTTTTTCTTTAATATTATTCTTATGACACATTATCATGGCTACATGTTTCATTAGGTAATACAGAACAGCTGTAAAAATAATTTTCATTCTTATTCATCTAGCAGGTAATTAAAATATTATTAGTTTATTATTTCCCCCAGTCTAATACTGGTTGGTTTATAACTGCATAGATTTATGGTTCAAAAATGGCAATTTCAAGCAAGGTTATTATGGATTATCTTAACATAATTTTTCATTCACTAATAAATATTAAGTGCCCACTGTGCCATTGGAACTGTGTTTGCATTTCTGGAGAGAAATTGAACAGTATGTATCAAAAATATTAAAAGTACACACCACCTCTGTTCTAGTTATTGCACCTTCAAAAATTTATCATAAAAAAGTAATCATAGATGCTCAGATTTATGTTTACTGAGCATGGGAAGTAGAAGAACAAACTTGCACCAGTGGAAAAATAGTTGAAATAATTGTGGCCCATCCATCCATTTGATGATATTTTTTTCAGTCATTGAAAAATACTTTTCTGAAGATAATATAAAGATTTGTGAATGCTTGTAATAGAATGTGAAGTAAAAAATAATGAATGTGGGTCAGAGAGATAGTAAGAGGTAGGGCATTTGCCTTGCATACAGCCGATCCAGGACGGACAGTGATACAAATCTCGGCATCCCATAGAGTCCCTCATGCCTGCCAGGAGCAATTTCTGAGTGCAGAGCCAGTAATAATCCCTGAGTGCCAATGGGTGTGACCCAAAAACCATAAAAAAATTAATGTACTAAATTAAGCACATAGCTTGTGATACTAGTTTTATACAATGCAAAACAAACCCCAACAAAATTTGATTCATTTAAAATAAAACACAATACCTACTAAAGGTGTGACAGTATTTTCTTTACTCCCAATTTTCTTGCTGTCTTTTCTCTTTCTTTGATTTTTTCTTTTGTAATTACAAAAATCCTAAACAGGGATCAAGAGGAGTGGCTCAGTGATAGAGCCATAGGCCAGATTGATCCTTGGTATTCCTAAGCCTACCTCCACATCATCAAGTTTCATTACTGACAGTGTCATTAGGATTTTCTGGGCCACAACAAGTATGACCTCTGGCACACTGCAATCAAGTGTGTGTGAGAACCACAACCAAATGTGTATAATCTCTAGTACTATAACAATCAATAAGAAAAAATCCATTCAATTATACTGAATGTTTTAAAATTGTTTCTCTTTTGGGGGTTGTGGGTGATATTGTGGTTACACCCTCCAATTGCCTGGGTTTCCTCCTGCACAGGGACACCATATATGTGGTAGTGTTTGGGGAACATACGTGGTGTCAGGGATTGAACAAGAATCACCTATATGCAAAGCAAGTGCCTTAGCATTTGTACTATCTCTCTAGCTCTAATTGTTTATATTTAATTTCAGAGAAATGAAACATCTTTTCTTGGAGCCATCAGTTCATTTTGGTGAAATGAGATGCTTCAAACCAAGTTAGAGTAGCCAGAGAGATAGTACAGCAAGAAAGGCATTTGCCTTGCATGTGACTGATCCCAGTTCAATTCCTAGAATCCTGAACAAACCAAGAGTAATTCCTAATTGTAGGGCAAGGATAACCCCTGAGCACCAATAGCTGTAGCCACAAAACAAAAGAAAAGTAGATGGAAGATTCACTATCAGCATGATGCAAAAAACCTTTCAGATTATTTTTTGATGAAAAAAGCATAGCAAGGCACCAAGGAAACATAACCAATGTACCTCATGCACTTGGCCTTCAAGGCCCAGCTTAAAACATCTGTACTGGAAACTTTTCTCTGCACTCTACCCCAGACCACAAACACAAACCTAGTCTGCATTATTCACACTGCATTAAAATGAAGTCTTATTTCCATCCTGGATTATGATATCCTTTTGTAACCCTATGTAGAACTAATCAGCATCCACAATCATCTGACCTCAACAGTTTAATAAAATAGCTATATAGAAAATATCTTATCCGATGATGAAAAAACTTGGTGGTCTGGGCTACCAGCAGGCACTTTGCTAATAATTACTGCCTTATGAGAGCCTTGGCTGTCCTTTTTTGTCCATGAAGCAACTGGAGTCATTAAGGCAATGACTAGTCATTAAGGCAAAAGACACTATTCACTTTAAACTCTCTTACTGAGGAGTAAGACTGACAAATTGGACATAGAGCACTTTCTGGTTTCCACTGCCATACCCTTACTTCCTGCTTTCTTTGAGTAAAGGGTGTATGGGGTGGTGTGCACTTGTGTGAATGTGTGTGGGGCATGGTGAGAGGAGAAAAGAAAAAAGAGAGAGAGAAAGGGAAATAAATAGGAAGAGAGGTGACAGAGCATCATATAAAGAGTGAAAAAGAAATTGAGAAATACTGAGATTTGACCTTCACCATGAGAAAGGACTAAAGTCATCCCTGTTTAGTATGGATCTTTCTTTGCTGTTATGAATAAGTCTACAAATGGAAAAAATGAACAAGTTCTTCATCTGTCAAAAGTCCTTTTTAATATTCCTGCCTGAAATAAACTTAGCCCTTGCCCTATTCTGGCTCAGTGTTACTTCTTAGCCCTAAGGAAAGGATCCTCTCAATGAGATTTCTTCCAATTATCTGGAGACTAGGGGGTGGGGGAGGGATGAAGAAAATGAAAGGATTGATTCTGCCTTTCAAAGTTCTTAATTAATGACACTTCCCTTCAGTTCAGAGTTGCTTAGTGGCAAAAGTATGATCCCGGTTTTCTAAAACATATCACTTCCTGTTAAAGAAATAAAAGAGAACATATAAAGTCAAAATTATTGGCCTTTCTTTCTGAAGCATGGCTCTCTCTGCCCAGAGTCGGCAAATCTCAACTTTTTGGTTTCTTTGTAAGACTCATTTCTGCATGGAGTTCTGACCCTTCTCATTGATAATTAATTAAATGCACTATTGTTAAGAAGCTATTTATATTGTCTAGACATAAGACCATATGCATCTTCTATTATGTGAAGGGTCCTTTGTGAAGAAATGCTGAGAATTTAAATTTTTGTTTTGGCTAAACTAAGCTTATTAGTATAGTGCTAATAGTTCCCTGGGGCACTGCAAGACCTATAAACAGGGTCTCAGGGTAATTGGCCACACCATTCTCTCAAAATCAACCTTAGTGCCAAGAACTTGCTCTCTCAATGAGTGAGACTTCATACACATTTTTATTTATAGAGCAAATTAAATTTTGTTTTAAATTTTTAATATTTTATAGAACAAATTACTGTGTTTTGTTTTTCTTCTTCAAAATTGTTCTAGATGTTCTTGTTCCTTTGCTAAAAATGCGATGTAATTTTAGAATTATGTTGTCAAATTCTAGTCTAAATTTCTTGGGTTTTGGTTGTACTTTCACTATATTTATAGATTGTTTTGGAGAGGATTATCTTTTATAGGAGGAAATCTTCCTATCACATGCTATATCGTTCTACTTATTTTTTATATTTTTAGCATAACTTGCAGTGCCTGGTACAAATCAAATATTTAATAAATTTTAATGAATATCTTTATTGATATTGTGAATTAAATAGTCAACATCTTTTCTCTTTTTTTAATATCTTTAAGCACCTTGATTACAAACATGATTGTAGTTTGGTTTTAGTCAAAGAAAAATATTATTTGTAAATTGCCAGAGCATGCCTAGGCTTTTAGGGGGGCTCAGCCCACCAGGTGTATCCTCAGATTTTTTTGGTGGGTAGAACTAATTTAACCCCCAAGGGGTTCCTCAAAAGGCCCACTGTGGAAGTCTTTTTCCCCTGCATGGATGGTTGAGGAATTTCCAAAGAGATGCCTGGCATTACATTTTCAGCCAGTATCTGACTATCTCTTCTTTGTATATATAAGGCAAAATAATGGCCTCTATCAAATAATTTGGCTCAGAAATTCCAGCACCAAAGTTTATTTGAGAACCTCTTTTTTCTGGATATAGTCAGCCCTAAAAGCAAAGATAATTTTTCTCTCCTTTTCAAATATGTCCTTTGCAGCTGCAGTTTCTGGTAATCAAGGGCATAACCAGAATACAGATTTTGACTTTTGACCCTCCTTTAGAAATAGGGAAGCTCATTCTTGGGGATTTTGGTACCACCCTTTACTTGACCTCTGCCACCCTTTACTTGACCTCTGAAAATATAGAGTCCAGCCTAGAAAGATCAAGTTTCTAGATATTTCCTACTTCCTCCTAATCCTGATTTTGCATTTAAAGTAAGCTTAGTCACACTCATAGCTTAGGTATTATTATTGTTATACTAGGCTTTGTGATTACAATTATTCTTTACCTGTGGCTAATTTTACCCTTATAAATTCCCTTGCTCAAAAAATTAAACTTGTCGCACTCCTGCCAGAAAAGTGTCAACCCCACATTCTCTGTTTGGTTTCATTTATTTCATATTTCATATTCGGCCGCTTGTATTTCCGCTTTCCTATCGTGTAGTGCTATGACCCACGAGAATTGCTGAGACGCAGGACGCCCACAGCAGTAAATGTTTGAGGCAAATTTAAACAGATACTTTCCAACTATGATAAGTACTTTCAAGTACTTATATTATAAGTATAATATAATATAATATAATATATCATAATATATTATATAGTTATATGTATAACTATAATACAAGTATTCTCAAGTCATTTGTGAGTAAGTTATCATCTTGATATTACATCATTACTTTTTGCTTTGTTGACTAATGCCTGTGAATACAGCCATTTCTTATATGACCCAATAAAACTTTCAGAATCAGGAAACTAAATCTGATACATTACTGCCATCTAGTACTCAGATTGCATTCCCATTTGGCAAATGTTCCAGTACTTACTTTAAAACAAAAGAACCGTAGCTTGAATCTTATGTTGTGGTGTGTTTTTCATCTTCATTTTTGCAGTTATTTTTTGATTTCCATGGTATGAAATTACAGCTTTTTTATTTTACATAATTAATATCAATTTAATTAGTCTGATACTATTTTGCATTTAGATTCAGATTATTTTGCATCTTCGGCAGGAGTTTCATAGACGTGGCTTTGTGTTTTCATTGCTTCTATAAAGTGGCACATAATTTGGGACTTGTCTTTTTAATCACACTTTTTAACATTGATCTTTTATCAAAGAATCTTTTTCTAATGCTTTAATTACTATTATTTTATAACACCATGATGTATCAGTTGTTCAAAATACAGTCATTTCAGCCATTAAATATTCAAAATGCAATCCTACCACCAGTCTGACATTTTCTTCATCATTGTTCCTAATCTCCTATTCACCACCATAGCCTGCTTCCATGCAGGCACAAGCAAATTCATTTTATCTACCCTTAACCCTAACCTTTAGATACAGAAGGGCTTGATCCAATTCCATTTCACAAGAAAAGACCCACAGCTTTCAGCCCTGTAATCTGGTCTTACTAGAGAAATTTTAGCTACTCATAGGTGGTCCAGTTTTGTCAGGTGGAGGTATAGTGGATGGCATTTGTCTGCATAGTTCTTACACTAAGAGGGGAATATGCCCCTTCCCTCCCTGATAATGCCACAAAGGTATCAGCCAGGCTACCTAGGGCAAATCATCAGTCATGACTAATTAACAACTTTGTTAATTTATTTTTAAATATGGAACACTTCACGAATTTGCATGTCATTCTTGCACAGGGGCCATGCTAATCTTCTCTGTATCATTTCAATTTTAGTATATGTGCTGCCAAGGCAAGCACCAACTTTGTTAATTTTAATAAGATATATTTACTTGTATTTTCTGTGCACACAGTACTCCACTCTAAAAAAGTGTTTGTTAATTTTTTCCAATATTTACACATTGTTTATTTTTATTGATTTCTCTTCCTTCATATGCAGTCAATGTTGAATTAAAAAGATGAGCATCTGTTTCTTTTCTTAAAATTAATAACTAGTAAGAATCTTCGCATGATGTATAGATTTTATTTTGTTTTGTGGCCACACTTAGTAATGATCAGTGGTTACTCCTGACTATGTGTGGAGGGCTTGAGCAACGTGGGATTCAGAGATCGAACCCAGGTCAGCCACATGCAAGGCAAACATCCTGCCCACTGTACTATTGCTCCAATGGTATTGCTTCTGTATAGGTTTTCAATAGTGGAAAGTTCACCAACTAGTTCAATGCATATAGATCATGAAATATGGGTGAATATTGCCCAATACACTTCTGATAAAGGGTCAATATCTAAGATACACAATACTTTAAGCAAGAAAATAAACTAAACTCATCCAAAAATGGGGAAAAGACATTTCCTAAAAGAAGAAATTCAGATGGCCAAAGACACATGAAAAAATGCTTAACATTATTAATCAGGGAGACACAAATTAAAACAGCAATGAGATATCATCTCACACTTCAAACTGTCATATATCATAAAGACAGGAACAATCAGTGCTGATGCAGATGTGGGAAGAAAGGAACTCTCATTAACTGCTGGTAGAAATTCTTTCTAGACCAGATTTTTTGTAAAACAATATGGATATTCTTTAAAAATATGGAAACTGAGCACCCATATGATCCATCAATACCATTCCTAGGAATATACCCTAGGTGCCCCAAGACACAATGTAGAAAAGCCCTCTTCATCCTTATGTTCATCACAGGTCTAGTTACAACAGCCAGAATCTGGAAACAACTGAAGTACTTGAGAAGAGATGAGTGACTAAAGAAATCATGGTACATCTGCATAATGGAATACTGTGCAGCTAATGAGAGTGTTGTGGTTTCAGCTGTCAGTCCTTCTGGAAGTACAAGCAGGTGGGTGAGGGTTCCTGTATTCATTCTGACAAAGTACTGGTAATGTCAGCCTAAGTGCCAGCATACCTGGATTTATGGACAATTTAGTATCTCTGCAGAGATCAGTGGTTAAGTAGTGAGTTTGGACCATTGGTGAAGTGGCAATTGTGGGTAGTGGGTGCAACTTATGAAGTTTTGACAGGTGGCACTTGATCTACTTCTCTCCAGTGTCCATTTTCAGCTGTTCCACTGTACCCATGATTTTTTATGACATGGTTTACTTCTCTTTTGAAACAAATTAAATACGGTTGAATGCAGACATAGTGATGGTAGCTGTCTTGGTTCAATTATTTTTGGTTTTTGGGTCACATCCGGTGTTAATCAGGGGTTACTCCTGGCTCTGCGCTCAGAAATCGCTCCTGGCAAGCACGGGATGCCAGGATTCGAAACACCATCTGTCCTGGATCAGCTGCATGCAAGGCAAATGCCCTACTGCTGTGTTACCTCTCCAGTCCTAGGTTCAAATTTTTATAAATCACTTTTTTTTTTTTTTGGTTTTTGGGCCACACCCGGCAGTGCTCAGGGGTTACTCCTGGCTGTCTGCTCAGAAATAGCTCCTGGCAGGCACGGGGGACCATATGGGACACCGGGATTCGAACCAACCACCTTTGGTCCTGCATCGGCTGCTTGCAAGGCAAACGCCGCTGTGCTATCTCTCCGGGCCCATAAATCACTTTCTGATACCTAATTTGGGCAAGTTTCTTAAATCCTCTATCCTATCTCAGATTGGTGCTGAAACATTGTATGCCTGAAATGCATGCAATAAATAAATTTGTAGTCTATGGGGACCAAGTTAAAATAAAATCTAGAATAAAAACAAAAAATAAAATTAATAGTCACATGACTACACACGGTATTTTGCAATTGAATGATATAATAAAAAGGAAATAAAAATGTACTTCTTAAGGTGGCTTTCTATACTTTGTAAACATTCAATTTCTGTTACCTACTGTTCTGCTTCTCACTTCTATCACTTGTCAGATTCGATTTGTGCAGTTTGATATCATTGTGTATGATACCATGAGCAGTGTATCATTGTTAATACTCACTAATAAAAAATCCCAAGAGTTTCTACAGCTTTTTATGGACAATCTTCCTTTTCCTACTTAAAAATTTTAGATCAACTAATTTTATTTAAATCCTAACAAATTTGTCTAAAATTAATATAATTAGTTGTCACAATTTGAATACATAGTATTTACTTAAGTGGTACTAGTCTTGTGTCACCTAAAATGTTATGTATTTTTTACTCCAATCATAATTTTAATTCTACCATTATTTTCTCTAAATATTCTTTTAAAAATGTCATCAATTTGATTGTCTATTTTAGAGAAAACTTGTATTTTATTATTTATTTATTATTATTTATTATTTATTTATTTTGCTTTTTGGGTCACACTCGGTGACACTCAGGGATTACTCCTGGCTATGCACTCAGAATAATTAGTTGTCACAATTTGAATACATAGTATTTACTTAAGTGGTACTAGTCTTGTGTCACCTAAAATGTTATGTATTTTTTACTCCAATCATAATTTTAATTCTACCATTATTTTCTCTAAATATTCTTTTAAAAATGTCATCAATTTGATTGTCTATTTTAGAGAAAACTTGTATTTTATTATTTATTATTATTTATTATTTATTTATTTTGCTTTTTGGGTCATACTTGGTGACACTCAGGGATTACTCCTGGCTATGCACTCAGAAATCACCCCTGGTTTGGGGCCCATATGGGACACCGGGAGGATCAAACTGTGGTCTGTCCTAAGTTAGCATGTGTAAGGCAAATGCCCTACCGCTTACACCACCACTCTGGCTCCCACCTCTTTATTATTTTCATCTAGTGTAACTTTTTTTTTTCAACTTTTTGATTTGAATACTTAAATTGTCTTATTTTATATCAATATATGTCATGGCCTCTTTGTCTGGACACTTCAGGGAGTTCTCTAGGTCCCCAGGAAAGTGGGTGCAGGGTTTGGTAAAGGAAGAAGACACTCTCAGTGATTATGGTGATGGATCATAATTGTGTGTTTGTTTATTGAATGCTACAGAGGTGTATTTAAACATGAATTTTACGTGTAAGAGACTGCCGACATCTGCTTTCCTGCAAGGTTAAAAAAATTGTACTTTCTTGTTAGTAACAATCTTATCAGTACATATGATTTGATCTGTAAGTTTCTTCACAATAGATAATTCATAGACCTTTAGTGTGGGTTACAAATCTTCTGAATGATAAGTTCCAATTAAAAGACAGAGGGAAGGAGCCGTAGTGAGTGTCACTGAGTGTGGCCCAAAAGGCAAAAAAAAAAAAAAAAAAAAAAAGAGGGGAGTTGAGCCAGAGGCTTCTCTGGAATCTAAGGGCAAAGTTTAACATTTCAAAGTTTTTTACGCCTAGGCTGGACTTTGAGTGTCAATTATGATATAAATTAAAAGATTAGCAAGTATGCCAGGTGTTCTACAAAGGGCTCTTTTCATCTGAACAGAATACCTTTTAAAAGACTAAATTTACTCTGAGAATTACAAAGTTATTTTTATGTTTCTTTTGATGCTGATATTCCCAGGTGAAGTGATATTTAATCAAGGCCATATTTGTATGTACTAATTTTTGTCATCTGGAAGTAAATGCTCAACTGTATACATACTTAGCACAGCAGCAGCGAGATTCTTATCAGGCCAAATACATGCTTGTAACTATTCTTTGAAACTATTATTAAGTTTGAGAAATGCCACCCTCACTTTTCAAGGAAGCTACCTCTCTTTGTGGTCTTTTATCAGCCATCCACACTATGGGAGCCCAGTGGGCCTTCTGATTTTAAGCAGTAAATATATGTGTATATATTCAAGGTTCTATTTTTAAGGCTATCATTTTTCCTTTTAATGCAGCTTTAGTCACAGCCTTAAATTTTAATACTTGGCAATTATATCTGTTTTGGATTATTTAGCAAAATTTTAGAAATACATTTTTCATTTTTTAATCTTTTTATTGAAGTATCAGGATTCTAAAACATTTCAATATATTTTTATTCATACATTACTCCATTAACACTCTTGTCACCAACAAGCCTCTTACCTCCACTACTGTCTAAGGACCTTTCTGTCGCCTCACTCCCATGTACTAGAAATGCATTTTCTGTGTAATTATCATATGTAATTGTTCCATTATTTCAAAATTATATTTTTTCTGTTGCATTTTGGTGATCCAAGGTTGTTATTTCCTTTAGGTCAATGCTAATAATTATAGATATTTGAATCTTCTATTGCTGACATAAATTTAAAATAATCTTTTCTTTTGTCATAATTAGTTATTTCTATTATTTTAAAATAGTCTAGTTACTTAAAATATAGTAGAAATTCCCCCCCCCTTTTTTTTTTTTTTTTGTTTTTGGTTTTTCGGGTCACACCCTTTTGAGGCTCAGGGGTTATTCCCGGCTAAGCGCTCAGAAATTGCCCCTGGCTTGGGGGGGGGACCATATGGGATGCTGGGGGATCAATTCCTTGGCTAGCGCTTGCAAGGCAGACACCTTACCTCTAGCGCCACCTCGCTGGCCTCTTATTTTCTTATTTATATCTTCAGCACATTCTTTTGAGTTCATTATCAGCAATAATTTTTCTTAGTGGGAAATGATTTATATGTGCTCAGTTATCTTAAGTGTCCATAAAAGGACTAGCTAAAACTAGTGTTAGGCAAGTTATATTTTTATTGTTGGGGAGTGAGGTGGAATTTGGGTCTGGTAGATACAGAGGGCAAGATTTGGTAAGAAGCTAGAAAAAAGGAGTAGTTTCAGAAGAAGGAAGAGGAACCCTTGCTCTCAATATGAGAGAAGATAAAACTGTAGTTAAAAATATAGAGATTTAATTTGTGTAAAGGGCTTGAAAAACTCAAGAGTGATGTACTCTTTTCAGAAGGGCAAAGAATGTGCTTGTCTGCAGACTTGAGACAGTCAAACAGACTCGAGGCTATTAGAAGCTGAGTAGAACAATAGGAAAAGTTAACCAAAATGATTGTCAATAATTGGTGAGACACTGGGCTGGACTTAGAAAAGGTAAATGTCAGATAATGTTTCTTTATTTTGTTCATTTGTATTAGTTAGAGGAAGAGAAAAGGGCTGGGTATCTTGGATTTGATGATTGATTGATTCCAACCAGAGGAAGATTTCTGCTAGAATCCAGGCTGTGGAAGGAAAATTGAAGCCATAAGGACACTAATGAATGAGGAACCAAGAGGATATAGGGAATGGAGGCCCACATAGGGTGTTGACAGATTATGTAGGAATGAGAGTTGAGAGATGTAGGAGGTTTAGATAGGAAGGGGAATTGTTAGCATGAGGCCTTGGTTATAACTTAGTTCTGTTTATAGTTTTAGTAATAATTCTTTATGGGTACTTGGTAAGTTTTAGGGAAGAGTTACATTGCTTTGGATTGCAGGATAGGTGTTTCTTAATTCCAATTCCTTCTCAAAAACAAAACAAAACAAACAAATAAAAAACAAGTGGGATCAATAGTCATACAAAATTATTGTCCTATATTTATCTAAGGTGCATAAAGGCCAGATTAATAGCACAGCCAGGAGGCCATTTGTCTTGTACGTGGCCAACCAGGGTTCTATACTTGGCACTTCAGATGGTCCCTTGAGCACCACCAGGAATGACCCCTGAGCACTATAATTATTAGTAATCCCTGAGCACCTCCAAAAACAAAAAGAACTTTGGGCTCTAGTGATAGCATAGCACTGCTGGGTGTGGTTCCCCCTCCCACAAAAAAACAAACAGTTTGCATAGTAGGTACTCTTAAACTAGAAAACCAAAACCAAAACAAAACAAAAAATTCTCCACGGAGAATCTTCATAAATATCTGAACCCATCTTTTGGGGGGAGCACCACTCCTGATGAGGCTCAGGGGTTACTCCAGACTCTCCACTCAGGAATCACGCCTGGAAGACTAAGGGTATTATAATAGATGATGGGGATTGAACTCGAAGTGTCTGAGTAAAAGGCTTACATATTACCCTCTGTACTGCCACTCCAAGCCTATGAACTCCATCTTTTCAATGCTTTGTTCATGACTGGTTGTTGGTCAGGGTCCTGTTGCAGGCTCCACAGCCACAGCACTGTCATCCTGAGAACATCATCTCCCGTCTTTTGGCCTTAACTTTAATTTTCCTTGAGACCAGCTGCCTCTGCATTTGCCTGGAGAATGTTTCTCCCCAGGGGCCACTGTCATTAATAGCCCTGTGATTTGACTGTTCTCAGGGCCAACTGTGGTCATATTTGCTCTTCTTTTCCATCAGACACACTAGTTGGCTTCATGCTTAAGCAAATTGCAGCGGGTTTTGTGGATCTGGGTCAGCATTTCTCTCTCTTTCTGGTCTTGTTTCTGGAACGGAGCAGAGATTGGTTGCTGCATCATCATGAGTGCAGCGATGGAAAGTTGGAATACCTCTTAACTTTTTCCTGTTTATTGGTGTCTATTCTATCAAGATCTTAGGCTGTGTTGAGCAGGTATATTCACAGAAAGAAATTTGTGGGGATCAGAGGCTAGAAAGAACATCTTTCCTTCCTTTGGCAGGGTTTCTGCTGTCCACTAGGTGGATGAGGAGGGGCAAGTTCATCGTGCCATTTCCTAGGTCTTTCTTGTAGATCTACATACTGAGATAGATGCTGGGAATGTAATTTTCAGATGGCAGTGGCTCTTGGCAAAGTGCTTCTGCGTGGACTGGACTAGAAAAATGGAGGGAAACGAAGAAATGTTTTGAAGCAGAAAACCTGGAAGTAGAAATAGAAGCCCACAGTGAAAGAACAAACAGAAGGCCAGGATTTAGTCTGTTAGTCTCCCTGAATTGTGCTCCTCTGTTCTCTGACAAGATTTTGTGTTTCTGTTGACATTTCCAAGTTACATGTTGAAGGCCCTAGTCAAAGAGCCCCATGATTATGTTGGAATGTGAGTGTCTGGAAAATTTCTGGGTGGGTTTTCTAAACCAGGTTCTGTGGGCAGTCAAGGCTAGAAGGGAGCTACAGGAAGGGCTGTGGAGTAGGGTGACCACTGTCTGGGAAGTCCAACAGATTTTTTAAAAAGAAATTTCGGGGATTTTGTAAAGGACAACCCAATGAGTCACTCATACCAAACTGGGGTAGGAAATTGTTAGCTTTTATTCTCTGATGATTCCAAAAATTTATAGGAAACATGCAACCAAAGGCTTTTTATATTCTTTTACTCTGCTTTTCAAAAATATCACATAGCAAAATCATCTCCCTTTTTCTCCAAAGTGGTATATGTGTACGAGAGAGAGAGAGAGAGAGAGAGAGAGAGAGAGAATTTCTCAAAAAAAAAGTGGCTATGTCTTTCCAAAACCTTACCCAAAACTGTGGCTCTTCCCCAAATATAGAACCAATTTCTAATTGATTGCTTTTAGAGTTTGAAGCATTTAAAGTAAAGCAGTCATGACTCTACTTTGTGTGTTGTGATGTTTGACAAGGACACTTATTAAAAGACTTTTTCTCTGGAGACCATTAAAGCTTATTTTTAGTTGCTTGATGGTGGGTATTTTGGCTAGTAAGGATGTGGTTTGCTAATCTCTAGGCATTTGTATTTTTTTGAATGCTTCCCTTTCTATAAAGTAGGTTTTACTACTACTACTACTACTACTACTACTACTACTACTACTACTACTGCTGCTGCTGCTGCTGCTGCTGCTGCTGCTGCTGCTGCTACTGATCTAATTTTCTAAAGAAATAAAATGAAGTTTGTAAAACTAACATAAAATAAACCAGTACAGCACAGTCGTTAAGTGACACGGCAGGATTAAAATCCAAATTTGTCCTCCCTCAAAGCCAAAGCTTATAACTAGCTTTCCAGGAACCTTAGAGTCCCAACCCACTAAGCTCTTTGTGATAATTTATGTATGTACTTTTCCTTTGCAGGAAATAAAGCTCTTGGTCTTCATTAGATTATCTGATACCAGTAGGAAGCTTGCCACAAATAGTGGAGGAGTGCAGTTAGGGCAGAAAATGGACCACTAAGACAATGATGGTTGGAAATGATCACTCTGGACAAGAACTGGGTGCTGAGAGGAGATAAAGTGATAGGTACAATACCTCTTCAGCAATAATATTGTGAACCACAGTGTCTATAAAGATAAAAGGGGAAAGAGAGAGAAAAGAAGGAAAGAAGAAATTATGAAAAAAAGAAGAAATGAAGAAACTAAAAAGAAGGAAGAGGAATGAATAAGAAAAATGAAGAAGAAACAAAAAAGGATGAAGATAAAGAAACAAAGAAGAAGAAACAAAGAAAAGAAAGAGGAAGAGAAGGAGGAGGAGGAGGAGGAGGAGGAAAAATATATTCCCAGAGGCAGGTAGGGGGAAGTATTTAAATAAAGTAATTTTTTCTATAGAAACTGTCATTTGTTTTTTTTTTTAATTTTATTGAGACTATTGTGAATTACAACTTTTTCACAGTTGTAGTTCAGGCATATAGTGACAGTGAACTAGGGTTATTCCCACCACCAGTATTGACCTCCCTCTATCATAGTTTCCAGCATGCATTCCATATTTCCCCACTTAGCCCCCTGAACTACTAGTATAACAGGTCTAATTTGTGTTTAGCTTGTTCTAGTTTTAATCTCTGGCTTGGATATTTAGATCTGACTTTTTTTTTTTTACTCAATGCTCAGTGACCACTTGGCCCTTGGTCCATTCACTTTTTTCCTTCTTTCTTTTCTCTATGTATAGAAAGACATAGAAATATGAGGCAAAGCAAAATAATCCAAATTCTAAGGTTCTATGTAAAAGGTCGGAGCCCCTATCTAAAAGGGGGGGGCATAGGTGCAGTAAATGTTGGGGAAATTAGAAAGAAAATTTTCTTGGCCTAAAAGATACAGGGTGCCTTTACCCATGAATCATACTGTCATAAGACCAAATATAGGCTCAGGCATGTTGGTTTTCTTATTCCAAGGTCTTTATTTATTATTCCAGGAGAAGTTCTGTTCAGTTGAAGTTGTCAAAGTCAGTCTAATTAGAGATCTTATTCTTTGAACAGAACCTAGGACGAAACCTAGGGTCAAGTCTTTCTTTATGGTCTCAGGAAAAGTTCTGCCTAGTCATAGTTATCATAGTCATTCTTCTGTAATTAGAAATTTTGGTTTTTGCACAGATCTTAGGGTGGAGTGGCTACTGATTTCATCTCACTATTTGGTGGTGAGATAGGGCAACCTGCCCTTAGATTGAATTGTTGTTTCCTCATCATCAGGGTGTCATATGAACCTATCCTGGAGCAGTTGGTGCCAGAGCTGTACTTCTCCCAGGGGCAGTTTGATTCCTAGTGCTGGTGCAGGAATAAAGTAATTCTTTTTCAAAAAAGGTTATCTAGTCCTTACATTTATTTGAGAAAACCCTCCTAAAACTATTTAATATATCAACTTACTTTCCCTTTCCCTTTTCTTTTTTATTTTATTTTTTTTAAGCGGGCATTATTTTCTTTTGGAGCATAGTTGAGCAGCAGGCTGTTTTTCTGCCAGGAAGATTGCCCCAATGGGCAGAGGTTGATAGGTTTTCCGGTGGTGGAGTGATTGCAGGAAGGTGCTCTGCCCAATCCCACATTTTTCTTTTTTTTTTCTTTTTTTTAATTTAAACACCTTGATTACATACATGATTGTGTTTGGGTTTCAGTCATATAAAGAACACCACCCATCACCAGTGCAACATTCCCATCACCAATGTCCCAAGTCTCCCTCCTCCCCACCCGACCCCCGCCTGTACTCTAAACAGGTTCTCCATTTCCCTCATACATTCTCATTATTAGGACTGTTCAAAATGTAGTTATTTCTCTAACTAAACTCATCACTCTTTGTGGTGAGCTTCCTGAGGAGAGCTGGAACTTCCAGCTCTTTTCTCTTTTGTGTCTGAAAAGTATTATTATTTTTATTATTATTATTCTTTTTTATTTTCTTAATTTCCTCTTTCCTTTCCTTTTCTTCTATTCATTTTTCTTTTCCTTTCTTTCCCTTTCTTTCCTTCTTTCTCTGAATTGAAGCTACATCAGTGTTACTTGAGGGATCTGAGGCCATTCCTAGCATTACTCAATTCACCAAGTTGGAGTCTATGATTCAGTGCTTAGATAGTGCTGAGAACTTTTAGAGTTTCATCCAGTAGTATCTGGGGACTATGCAGTGGCCAGGGATCAAATACAGGGCTTCACATTTGTAAGGTATATGCTCTGCCACTGAGCTCTTTCAGGTGGGGTGAATGAAAAAGTATGAGTTTTCATACATAATTTAGCCAGAGGTTTTTTTTTTTTTTTGGCTATAAACTTGTTTAATTGCAAAGGTTTATATGGCAAATTATCATGATTTCTTTCTCATAGAGATTTAATATTTCTGCTACCAGTTTTTTTAATTTAATTTTTATTTTGATCATAGTGGCTTACATATTGTTGACAATAATATTTTAGGTACATATTTACATAAAATCAGGGGGGGATTTCCATCATCAATTCCATCACCTTCATTTTTGTCCTACCTCCCATATGCTCTTCCCTCACCCCTAGGGCTGCCAGAATATGTTGTTCCCTCTGTATCTAGCCTAATACTTAGTAGTCTTGCACCTGTTTGGTCCTGGTGTCTCCCTTATTTCCCCCTCTAACTGGGATGCAGGACTAGCTAGTTCAAGTTACATGGTTTTGTTTGAAGAAGGGAATAGTAGTAAACTGGGGTAAAGGTCTAATACGCAGAAAATAAGCGGAATTCTTCTAGAGGGTCTCATCCTCAGTTAGAGAGACGAAGGAGAAAAAGGTGAAACACTCCACCAGTACAAAAAGCAGTGTCAAATATCCAGTGAGGACTCCAACAATAACGCTAAGCACCACCACCACCACCACCACAACAACAACAAAAAAACCCGACAGGGTCTTGAGATAAGAAACATGGCAGAGCAAATAATGAAAGAAAAGAAAAGAAAAGAAAAGAAAAAAAGTGTAAATGGGGGCAACAGCTTCAATAACCACACCAAAACAAAGAAATCAACCAAAAATAGATAGGTAAATATAATAATGATAATAAATGAAGATAAAAAATAATATATATAAAAAGATAGATAGTGCCAGAGTTTTTTTTATCCATTTTTCTACCATGCTGTTGATTTTGCCCACCTTAATGTAAGTAGCTTTGTCCTCAGTCTTCCCTCATAAATAACAAAATGTCTCCACAGTTCTAGCTCCAGTATCTGAGGAAAGAGTATTCTTTTCTTTACCTTTAAATGAAGCTCAATTGGAAGGAAGCTTTGATTGGACTCAAACAATAGATCTTTATGGTTGGGGGGGGGTAATTAAATGACAGTGAAACATAGAACAACACTCAATACTTGAGTATTCCTCTCGGGAAACTCTAGAAAAAGCTCCCCTCTTTTAATGGAATAGGATAAAAGCAAATTTAAATTCAAGTACAAAACTTTTTGCTATTTCATTGTTCACTTTGATTTGAAAAGTCTAATATCATGTCTTTTCCAATCAGAGTCCATTTAGTGAGACAGGATGCTCCTACACACAATTAGATATTTTCTTTAGATGCAATTCTACTTAGAATTGCTATTTATGAAAAATACTTTCATGCTCTGAGTTTTAGATGCCTTTGGTGCATTTCCCATTTATTTCAGATTGTATAGTATTAGCCTTCAATGGTGGGTGGAGAAGAGGAAGAGCAGTTGAAAATGAGAATGTAGAGGAAAACAGAAGCCTTTTTTCTGAGAAACAAAACAGAGTGATTACTGTAAGTGTCTGAAAATATAATTATCTTCTTTTGTTTGCTTGATAGAGTTTTGATAGATGGAATCTCGACAGTTCTATTAGGAAATACTAAAACATAATTTAGGTTAAAAATCTTAATGATTCTAAATTACAGTCTAGAATCATACCCCAGGCTTTGATCCTTTTATTGCATGTGTCACAGCAGGGGTGGCAGGTGCAGCAAATCCAGCTGCTGTGTTTGCAGAAATGAATGAAAGAAATGGTTCATAGGCTCATTGAATACCCCTAAAAGTTTATATGTGTACACAGAGAAAACCAGCAGGATTCACCTTCTTCCTGAAAATTCCTGGATGTATTGAATAGAGCAAAGGAAATTGTGTGTACCACCATCATTAAACTAAGTCAGAACTCCTTAGAGACATATCCATGACCTTAAGGGGATGACCTACAACCAGTTTATTGGTTCCAGAGAACACTTGTGAAGAGGGTGAGAGTATGGAATCCTCTCCTTACTTAGGCAGATGCTAACCCAAGTGTCCAAGAATGAATGGCTTGAGAAATAATTTATGATACATATACACAATGGAATATTAGTCAATCATGAAAAAAGATAAAGTCATGCAATTTGTTGCTCTTAGGAAGTTGGACAGTATTATGCTGAGTGAAGTTAGAGGGAATTTGACACAGAATAATCTTTGTCATATGCAGAATGTAGAGACATATAATGTTGTAATAGTGAATGCCCACACAATAGAAATAAAGAACATGAGAACTGGCTTATTGTTGGAAGTATATTGCAGAATCACGCCTTTGCAGAATTACTTCAGTTATCTGCAAGTCCTGCCAGGCTGATGCAGTTAGCTATAGGGGCCCAAGACTGCAAGAACCAAGTTCTGCAAGGCTTGCAGGGGCCCCTGAGGCCCAATTGCCTTGGGGCCAGGAGCCCAACAAGGGATGCCAATTTGTAGCCACCACCTGGGACTGAGAGAGATAGGTTATAGAGGTTATAGAGAGAGAAGCGAAAATCCCTTTTTATTCCCCCACCTGGAGTCTGAGGCCTGCTGTCACCAGGAAATTTTAGATAGATAGATAGATAGATAGATAGATAGATAGATAGATAGATAGATAGATAGATAGATAGATAGGAAGGAAGAAAGAAAGAAAGAAAGAAAGAAAGAAAAAAGAAAGAAAGAAAAAGAAAGAAAAAAGAAAGAAAAAGAAAGAAAGAAAGAAAGAAAGAAAGAAAGAAAGAAAGAAAGAAAGAAAGAAAGAAAGAAAAAAAAGAAAGAAAGAAAGAAAGAAATAAGAATGAAAGAAAGGAAGGAAGGAGGGAAGGAAGGAAGGAAGGAAGGAAGGAAGGTAGGAAGGAAGGAAGGAAGAAAGAAAAGAAAATTCACTGCTAGAGGGGAATGGGGGCGGCCTCTAGACCTGGGTTCCAGAGAGAATAAAACATGAAGGGTAGGTAGAGAGAGCAGGCATCATCTCACTTATGCTTTATCTCTGCCCCCTCCTTCCGCCCCACCCCCCACCCCGCGGACTTGCCTGAGCTGCTCTGGTCACTACCCAGGGTCCCCTTCCAACTGTCAAAGTTTTTTTTTTTATACCCAGCGTAAAAAAGGGGGCCTGTTCAATGGGCCTGTCCGAGGGGCATGTCCAGGTCCAACTGTCATTACAGTGGATGTATCCAAGGGGCATGAAGAACTCATGAAAAATTTTAGCAGAAATATTTAAAGCGGTGGGGGAACCCTCGTAGAAGCTGACTGGTTATGGGAGGCAAATGGGAAATGGGGAGTATTGTCTACCTCCTGGTAGACAGTGGTGGAGGGATTGGTGTTGAAACATTGTACGCTTAAAATCCAATCATAAATATCTTTGTAATTGCATGGTGACTAAATAAAAAACTAAAAAACAAACAAAAAACAACAGCCACGAACACAAAAGACAGGCAAATGCTAGATTGACTTCTATCTCCCTATTAATTTTGAGTGAGTCTGTATTATCTATGCTTTAGTTTCTCAGTTTGCTGCAGAGAGGAAAAGATGCTGACTTTTCTTGTGGCCTCAGGTTATCCTATCCCCTCTCTGTTCTTCCCCAATGTACCTTCTTTATTATAATTTCTCATTCTTATTTCTCATGGTCCCTGTTCTTCACTTCTACTCCTGTAATGGAAATTCAACATTGTGTTCCATTGTGCATCAGTTGTGTGTCTTCCCATTCCTTTTCAACCCCCATTCCTACCCCTACTCCAAATACTGTGATTTGTGGCACCACTCATGGGGAAGTACTAGGTGTAACTTTGCTTAAAGGAAATGCTCACCAACATGTTTCATTATCCATTTGACCTTCTTAGTTCATGTGTATAAAACAAACACAAAACACTTAAGTAAATCAGAGGTGAGAGGATTGGTCAAGGTGAGAAATAGTTTTGCAGTGTGGGAGCCGGAGTTGGAAACTCTGGGTTCAAGTTCGAATTGGCTAACTACCCTGTATAAATTACCTTTCTGTGCTTCATTTTCCTCTGTCAAATGAGAAATAGTAGTCATTTCACTGAGTTGTTGTAAGAAAGAAAATAAATATAATAAATGCAAAATACAGGAGAATAGTTGCTTAATTAAAAAGAATTATTATCATTTCCCTTAGTAAATGAGTTCCATCATAAAAGAACTGCTCGTAAAATTATAGAAATTTAATAAAGATCTAAATATTGCATGCAATAAAATCTGAGCTAAAGTCTTTCTCTTCTCATTGTCAAGGTATAGATCAAAATAAGTAGGTCCATCTAATGTATTTTCTTGGATAACCTGAGATTTTGGCGGGTTAATTCTGGGTTCCAACTAGATCACACTGTGTATTTTATCACATTAAGAAGCTGCCAGTCTTGAGGCCCAACCCTGTTCAAAAGGTAACCATGTAAAGACTAAATCATATATCCAGGTTTTTTGGTTTTGGGACCACACCTGGTGACGTTTAGGGGTTACTCCTGGCTATGCACTCAGAAATTGCTCCTGGCTTGGGGGACCATATGGGACACCAGGGGGTTTGAACCGGGGTCCATCCTAGGTTAGCACATGCAAGGCAGACGCCCTACTGCTTGTGCCACAACTCTGGCCCCATACATCCATTTCCTTTAGAGTCAATAATCAACATCTATTAAGCACAGTTATACTATTTTCACATTGTTAATACCTGTTATTTCTCATAGAATTCCCCTAAAATAGTATATTTCTTTCTTATGAGCTCACAGAAAGATATAAAGCAAAGGGCAGTCACTTGGATGGTGGCAAAAAAAAGTATTTGCATCCCAGAAGACTCACTCCAGATCCTTTGCTCTCAACACTTCCTCTTCTTTACCCTCTTCTCATGATATCTGTGCTCCAGGTTCTGGATTATACACATAGGACTTCCCTTGCCCTCTCAAAGGCTTCTTAAAATTAACTCAACTTCTGACCCTCTATAGAATGATTATAAAAGCTAATGCATCTTTTGAACATAATTTTCCATGGCTAAGATTTCAAAGGGAGAGTCATGATTTATAAAAAGCTCAGCAAAGTTTTATAAATTCAGTTGTCAGAAGAATGAGTTTCCTGAGATTTGGGATGAATTGGAAGAATATTCAATTTGCTTGATTCCAGGTCCTAGCTGAGAGTCTGCAGGTACCCAAACCAGACACAAGGCAAATGAAGACCCATGTGCTTATCTATCATATTGGGAGTTCAACCTCTCCATCTCCCCAATTATTCTTCCTATTCCATAGTCCTACTCCTCATAAAGCAACCTTGCATACCTGTAAGAAACAAGAACCAGTTTTTCAATATACAGATTCATTACACATGCTTAAAAGCTAACCCCAGAACAGAATGATGCTTTGAAGGAGGGATGAGAATGTGGTTAGTTTTCTTTTTTCTTTGATGCATCTGGGACTCTGCTGATCTCTGAGGAAACACCAGCAGTGTTCTCAATTTTCTAACTTGGGAGGCTCAAGGGAGCATTCATTGTCTCAGTTATGGTAACTTTTCAGAAAATACTTCTTTCATTTGATTCAAGTTCTTTTTGAAGTAGGAATCCTAATTATACTTCGAGAATCTTCAAGGTTCTTGCTCTTTAGAGAGTGGTATTGACATCTACTTTGTGGCAAGGTTATTAAAGAAAAATTTTTTTTATTACAGTTGTTTACTCTATAGAGTTTCCATGTGCAAACAGGATGGGTGTTAATAAGGCTGAGAAAGTTATTATGGAAGCCATTTGTCTGCAGGCCTCTCTAGGCAACATGCTAAAACACATAGAAGAGTTACTCAGCCAATACACCAGCAGGATTCAGGTAGCTGAGACACTGTCCTCAGTTCTGCCTTGCCCATTTTTTTCTCTTTACTTCGTTGCTTTTGTCCTGTGGAGATTGAAATTTGCGAGCTTACAAAGGTGTCAGTTCTAAGTAGCCTGTTAGTGTGTAATGCTGTAATGTTATTGTGTAAAGACTTGAAGTCTTTAAAATGATCATTTATGTGTATATATACATATATATATAAGCACTTGCATGGCCAATAAGGAAAACTATGCTCTAAGAGGAGTCTGAAACAAGATAGGACAAGCCTCATGTAAATTATACATAATTCAATTCTGATTCATAGCAAGAGTTAAAAGGGTTCCTAAGCTTATGACTGCAGCTGGTTTAGTGAAAGCTGGTGGGTAAAAGGTGGTGGTGATTTGCTTCCTCCATACAGGGCAGGCCAAATTGAGGGTTTAAGAGAAAGATCATGTAGATAAAAATGATCCTTCTAGGCCAAATAATGTTTGGCTGAAGGTCTCATAGGTTAGGTAACTAGAGTTGGACTGTCACCAAGGAAGAGGGTGAGGAAATTCGCAGCCAGATGCCTCCTGGGGAGATTTAGGCGGGTGAGCAGCTTTCTGCCTTTGTGTACATATTGCAGAGTTTTTCTGAAAAGTGAAGTTCCCATAGCCAAGTTTTCTTCAGAATAAAGATGATGAACTGTTTTGAAATTGCTTAAGACCCCAATTCAGTGGAGTATTTTCTCTGAAATGAGTAGAGTTCCCTGATGAAGAAACCTATCAATGTAACTGAGGAATCTGCTCTTCCAGAAAATACTACTGATGATTCTGCATTCCAAAATGTTTTAAAATATATGCAAGCTGAATATATCTTCTTAAGAGCTGTCAAAATCCAGCCATTTCTTTAATTAAAAAAAGAAATATCTGTTAGGATCCACATTGTATTTGATGGGAAGAATTTGATGCATCTGATTAGACTTATTCAGTAGCTAGAAGAGAGTTAGTATTTATGAATATTCCCTTAGAGAGGCGGTTCTCAAAGATGTTTTCTGGTATATTGGAGTACTAACAGTGAGAGACATTTGACATATGAGAAACCTAGCTCATAAGACATGGTTCTACTGGTGAACTCAGAAATTACCAGCCAATATGAGATTGCTTGGTGCAAAAGTTAACTGTTAGGTAAAAACTGAAGCCTGAGTGTCAAAGTGATATTACATTGGGGAAGGGAATTTGCCTTGCATGAGTCTGACCTCATTTTGATCCCTGGTACCACAAATGGTTCTCTGAGCTCCAGCAGGAATTATTCTTTAGTACAGAGCCAAGATTAAATCCTGAGAACTGCTGGGTATACCCTGCAAAAACAAAACAAAACTGACATCTGGTCTGGTGAAATTAAAAAAAAACTTAAGGAAATGGGCTGTTAGGATTGTAAGATAGATTTGCAGATTTAAAGAAAAAAGGAAATTGTAGTCAAGGGGAATATAATGTCTATAGGTCCTGCGGTAGAAACAGGCTTGAGGTTGATGAGACAGAGAACAGTGGAAGAGGATGCTTTCTTATGTACGAGAGGTACATAATAGCATGTCTGAACCTCCTGGTCCTTAGAATCCAGGTAGAAAAGATAGGAAAAGAATATTATTGAAGATTGTTGATATCAAGGATAACATTGTTTTATGGGCTCAATACAGCTAGAAAAGCTGTTACTGTTTCTGTGGGTTCCCAAGAAGCTGGGTGCCACTTATTCAATGGGAAATTTTGTAAGAAGTTAGATATCTCTGGGGAGATTTAGTGTATTTACATGGATTTGAGATGAATGGTGGAAAACAGATGTAGCACAAAGGGCAGTTTGGGGGCTCCCAATCTGTGTAAGAGGACTGGGTTAATTCCGGAGTTGAGCTGAGGTCATAAGTGGTGGAATCTACAGTGGAGAGGGCAGAAAGCCAAAGAAGACATAGCAAATAAGGAAAGTCTTGGCATGGCAGAGTCAATGGAATTAGTCTGATTATACATGGTGAAATGAGGCTCATGGGAAATGTTCTTTGGAAATTCCAACAGAGAGTCAGTGCTGGGATTTAAAGGGCTATTCTGTATGGTGTGGACACTGAATACAGTAAAGTACCATCAGCTATGGCTTATAATTGGGACTCTTTTCCTCTATTTGGCATGCTGACCCCAGTCACTCTAGAGCCCATCAAGAGCTGCAAGTATAGGGGCAAGTGCCCTATAGGTGTACTTGACTTATTTCTAGAAAGCTAGAATGCCCAACCACTTTGAAGAAATTCATGGCATAGAAGTAGGGATGTTCAAGTTATAAGGGAGATTTTAGATCAGAGTTCAGGGATAGCAAAGAGATGACTTTTATATAGATTTTCTGAGTTTGTTGGGGATTACTTAGACTGATGGGTCTAGCTTGAGTTCCACAGAAAAGAATGTGTTGTTTGCTTAGATCTATTTTCTATGGGTAGGAGTGAAGGGAGTAAAAAATGGCACCAAGGTTGCTATTTGCCATGCCTAGTTTTGTCCTCACCTCCTGACCTAGTATATAAAGGCACTAAAATCTATTAATACTAGTGAGCTACATACAGATGTGGGACCCAAGGTTAAAGCTGTGACTAGAGACAATGTCTCCTGACTCCTGGTCTAGTGTTTTTCTCTTCTGGATCTTCCTCCTACTCACTGTGGGGATGTTACATGGACTTTATTTTCCCAGTCCCACCCTTGGCTTCTGAGAGACTTTGCATGAGAAACTTGGCCACAAAACTAATTTGCACAATGGCAAAACTAGTTTCACATGTGATTCAAACACTTGGAGAAGGATTCTAGGAAGAAAAATTGCAGATTAATTCAGAATTCCCAAGTCAGGAAAAAGCAATGAGGTGGGGAGGATGAGTGTTGACTGAGAGATGGGGGAGGAGTAGGAAAAATGACTATTTCATGGCTGTGGGGGGTTGCAGCAATCCATTGTCATTACTCTCACAGAACTGAAGAACAAAAATTGAGATTGAGATTGAATTTAGTGAATTGACTTCAGTGCTGGTAGATAGGTGGCTAGGAGGAAAGAGGTTAATATTTATGGAACAACTTCTGTGAGAGGGGGGGTGTGAGTTTTAGAAATCACAAGCAGACTCTATGAAATAACACAGAAACATGGCATATGTTCTCCAAAAATCAGTAGTGCTTTCTCCATTTCACCACACAGTCATCATGAAGGTGGAAATTATTAGCCCTATTCGTTCAAATTAGGAAGTGAATTTGGTCTCAGAATAGTTAATTAATTCAGCATTTCTCAATTGGAATACATATTCTGGAGGCCACAGATGAAAATCATAAAGTGAGGGCCTCACATAAAAATAAATAAAGTGGGGGCCACAACAGGACCATAGGTTATAGGATCAACAGGTTGGGGGCACAGGAAGGAAATAAGGCCAGAGGAGTAACAATAGAGAAAAGATTGAGAAATACTGAACTCATCCAGGCCTATAAGAGGCTAGGATAGGTTCGAATCCCCTTCTCTTTCTCCAGGGAACAAGAATGCCTCTTTTTGGAAAACTATGACATAAGAGCTAGAAAGGGATTGTCTTTTTCTACTTATTACTTTGATCACAAATGAAATACTATCAGCTTCTAGTTTATGGAACAGAATTCCAACCCAATCCCTGAGGCCTGCTCTACCTATTTGTGTTCTTGAGCCATATGCATTTTTAGGGGTATTTGAACTTTTGCAATTCTAACCATTTTTGTTGTTGTTGTGACTCTTCATCTATCCTGTATCCTTGTTTCTTGCTAAGAGAATTAGTGATACATTGACAAAATGTGTAGTTCAGACTTCCCTCGATTTCTTGTGGTCTTTGGAGACATAAACTATTCTTTTTTTTTTTTTTTTTTTTGGGGGGGGGGGCCACACCCAGTAACGCTCAGGGGTTACTCCTGGCTATGCGCTCAGAAGTTGCTCCTGGCTTGGGGGACCATATGGGACACCGGGGGATCGAACCGCGGTCCGTCCAAGGTTAGCGCAGGCAAGGCAGGCACCTTACCTTTAGCGCCACCGCCCGGCCCCATAAACTATTCTTATTTGAAGCTGTTCAGAGTGGTTTCCCACACATGCCGGGGCAAGACCTCAGGGTGGGCAGAGCATGGCTCAACTGCTGGCTCCAGCAGGCTAATAACAGGGTAACGTGGCTCCTTCTTACTACCAGCTTCAAAATTTAAACCTGTACTTCTGGGCTTGCCTGCAAACCACCAGGCCCTCTGCCAAGGCACTATGCCCTGAAGGACCATCTGCAGAGGTAGTGTGGCCACTTATGGGCATTAAAAGTGAGCCAACTGGTTTAAGCCATCACTTGTTGCTGGTGTTGGCTGCTGGCAATAAAGCAAGATGAGCCGAGGCTAGTGAAAAGTCTCCATCTTCAATCTCTACTCAGTCTCTTAGTTGACTAATGTCTAGTTTAACCTTTCATGCAGAAGGTCGGTGGTTCAAATCCCGGCATCCCATATGGTCCCCCGAGCCTGCCAGGAGTGATTTCTGAGCATAGAACCAGGAGTAACCCCTGAGCGCTGCCAGGTGTGACCCCAAAACAAAAATAAATAATAAATACTTTCATAAGCACACTGTGGGGGCGGTGGGAACATTTGGGGTTTTTTTTGTTTGTTTTTGTTTTTGGGCCACACCCGTTGACGCTCAGGGGTTACTCCTGGCTATGTGCTCAGAAATGGCTCCTGGCTTGGGGGCACCATATGGGACGCCGGGAGATCAAATCATAGTCCGTCCTGGGCTAGCACTTGCAAGGCAGATGCCTTACCTCTAGTGCCACCTAACTTTTGTTTTTTTGCTTTAAATTTTTATTTTATTTTCCAGTGTCACAAATATAAGCATCAAAGAAATTAAGTTTAGGTTATATAAAAATAATGTATGCAGTATTTCCAATATTGTCATGGTACCTCAATAAAGATGGTAAAAGAGAAAAAAATGTGTGATATATTGGAAAATAATTACTGTGTTTAGTTAATATTCATCACTTCACAGAGTACCAAAGTTTTACTTTTGGGTAAAACCAAAGTTTTACTGTTGTTGCATGAACAATTTTGTAACTAGGTATCTCATAGTGCTGCAATTTAAAATTTTTTAAAAATAAGCAAAAGGTTAAATAATAAAAAAGAACTTTCAAAGCATACTATCTTAGCAACAGTCAAATAGGCAATACAGTCTTATTAGCAATAGTTACTATGCTGTATATTACCTCCCCAGGTCTTATATATCTGATAACTGGACCACCTTTACTAATATTCTTCCTTTACTTCTTCCTCTATTAGGCACCAATCTGTTCTCTGTTTATTGAATTTAGAATTTCAGGTTCTAAGATTAGTGATATCATACTGTTATTGTCTTACTTACTGCATAGAAACAATATATTTAAAAACATAATATCAACTTAAATACATATACATAATTTTTTCTTTTATTTCATTTCTTTTTTTGTTTTTTTTTTGGGGGGGTCACACTCGGCAGCGCTCAGGGGTTACTCCTGGCTCTATGCTCAGAAATCGCTCAGAAATCGCTCCTGGCAGGCTCAGGGGATTCAAACAACTTTCCTTCCGCATGCAAGGCAAATGCCCTACCTCCATGCTATCTCTCCGGCCCCTATATGTAATTTTTAATTAAAAAATACCAGGTACTGTATAGAAAATGAAACCTATTTTTATTTTTTGATTTTTTTGTTGCACATTTTAAACATTTTTCTGAAATGGTATAAAGTCCATGTAGCTGTCCCCAGATATTACCAAAGGCTACACTCATGCTCTTTTTGAAGAAGGCCCAGATTTGATTCCTTATTCCACATAATTAACCCAACTTTTTCTAGCACTTTAGGGAGAGACTTCTTAGCACAGAGATGGGGATAGTCCATTAGTACTGCCAAATATGACCATCAAACCTCGCTCCCCTGAAAAAACTTCAAAATAAATGTAATACAAAATATGCCAATGATTTCTATTTTGCTTTAAAGTCTGCAAATACTACAAATTTTATTTTTATTAACATTTTTATTTTTGTTGGGTGGGGTCTCTTAACTGGAACTCAGGTGTTTAGGACACTAATCTTGGTGATCCTTGGCCAATGTGATTCTGAGGTCACATAAGCCACCCTGGTAATACTCGGGATGAAATAGTGCCAGAATAGAATTGAGTTTGAGCACATGTGCCTTAACCTCTCAACTGGCTGCTCTGCACAGGATTTTCACTTTTTTTGTTTTTGTTTTTGTTGGTTTTTTTTATATATATACGGTGGTACTCAGGGGTTACTCTTAGCTCTGAACTTAGAAATCACTCCTGTTGGGCTTAGGGGACTATATAGGATGCTGGGGATCAAACCCAGATTGGCTACCCACTGTGTTATGGCTTTGGACCCTAAATTTTAAAAGCTTTTAAAACACTGAATCTCAAAAGACTGGAGTGCAGGATTTACATTTAGGATTTTCACTCTGATTCAATGCTGAACATTGTGGGGGAACAACCAGTCAAGTACAAGGCTGAGAGTAGCTCCTGAAAAAAAAAATCAAAACTGAAAAAATAAAACCCTAAATCCAAACATATTCACTACTTTAATTTTAATTTAAAAACATATGTACATTTGTTGAAACATTTCAAATTAAAAAACTTAGATATTGTAGTTAAAACAAATATTCACCTTAATAAAAGTCAGAAGTCATTATTTTTGATGCTATGCATTTCAGTTTATTTTTTAGGTTTAAATGTGCTTCATGAACAAGATAAAGATTTTGCTGTGGTTGGGTGCCCCAGATTTTTAAAATAACATAATTCTATTTTTATCACCTTATTTTCATCATGCTATTTCTGTAATGCTAAAATTAAAACATATTATTTTGATGGTGAAAAGTCTTTTAAAACTGTGTCTTGAAAGTGTCTTTGTTTGCTTGTTGGAACATTGGTTCTCCTTTTTATATTCTTCTACATCTCTTTTATGAAACTTCTCTCAAGTTTCTAACTGTGGAAGGTGCCCCAAAACACAATCCAATCCTCATTATCTTTCCACTAGCTTTTATGTGTGATAAACTTGCAGGAGATATCAAGAAATGATTTAGAGTCAAATACTACCATCTTCAAAATCTTACTCTCATTTTTAAGGACATGTGCAGTGCCAATTTTATTTTTACACTGAGATGGCTAATGGACATATTGGATTTACGTGTATAAAATTAAGCTCCTAAGAAACCTTCAAATACCCTGTCTCCACAAATAACAACTCTATCCTTGTGTGGTCCTGTATTTGGAGTGATCCAAACACTGGCCAAGGTTTTTTTTTTCCTGACTTATTTATATCACTTATCCACTGCTTTAGCAATATTTACCAGTTCTCCCCCACAATCTCCATTTTACTGTAGTTTAACTGACATGGATATAGTGTTATTAACATTTATATTTTTGATTTATGAAGTTACTGCACCTTCGCCACCAAAGTGCCCAAGTCACTTTATTATTGTTCTTGTACCACTTAAAACAGTTCTGCCTTTCAAATACATTCAGACAGACAAAAACTCACTGATCACCTCGTTTTTTTTCCTCTGGGAAATAAAGTAGTTTTATTTAGAATAACATTACTTAGAGAAGTGTGAACTGTGTGTGAGAGAGTGAGAGAGAGAGACAGAGAGACAGACATCTGACAGATTCAAATAGAGAGATATTATAATGGGTGTTCAAGAAAGAATATGAGCTTTTCCAGAAGGGAGCCTATAATATACACCTCAATACAGGCAAATTTGCAAGACACAGACTTCAAATCCGATTTTCATTCCAACCACTCTAGTCTAAGCCATCTTCATCTCTTGACAGGATTTTAATAGCCTCTAAAATACCTTCATCTTGTTTCTATCCTGATCCATCACAAACACACTTAATAAAGTAACTGGATGCTATAGCTCTGATCAAAACCTTTACTACTCTTCCAATATAACTGGTAGTAAGGCCCAGTATTTTCTGTTTCAGTCACAGAGATTTTCATTTTGCTCTCCCTGAGAGCCTCCCTTGACTGAGCCCTGACCTGACACAATTGAATACTAGGTAGCAGCTGCTTACCCCTCCTTGCTTCAAATTTCTATTCAAATAACACCTTACCTTTGAGATTCCTCCCAAGAAATCTTTATACAACACAATCTCTTTACCTAATACTTTAACTCCACACATCCATTTTTATTCTTTTTATTATTGCTTTTTCTACAAAATATTCATTAGTTTAAAAGGGTTGCCATAAAAAAAGTGCCACCAAAAGAGGAGCTTTGAAACGTCATGAATTTAGTGTCTCTTCGTGCTAAAACTACAAATTTGGAATTCGAGCATCAGTAGACTGAACCCTTCTACTAGTACTGAGAAAGTGGTTCTAGGCCTCTTTCCTAGCTTTGGTTTTTGGCTGGCAGTGTTTGCTGTTCTGTGATTTGTAGATACCCTATCCCAATTTCAGCCTCCAGCTTCACCTGGGTTGTCTTATCTCTATACAACCTCTTAATATATGAAATACTATTATGTAAGATTAAAGACTCATCTTTTTTATGTGAACTAAATTTACTGTAACTAATTCCCAATTTTTATTCCCCAAGGGGTAAGTCTAAATTAGAACTTTATTTATTCATTTATTTATTTTTGGTTTTGGGCCACACCCGGCAGCACTCAGGGGTTATTCCTGAATCTGCACTCAGAAATCGCTCCTGGCTTGGGGATGCCGGGAATCAAACCCCGGTCCATCCCAGGTCAACCTCGTGCAAAGTAAATGCCCTACCATTATGCTATCTCTCTGGCTCCTAAATTATAACTTTAACATCTTTTGGGGGAGTTTGTTTTGTTTGTATCTTTTTTTGTTTTGGGGCCGCACCCGATGATCGTCAGAGTTTATTCCTGGCTCTGTGCTCAGAAATTACTACTGGCAGGTTCAGGGGATCACATGTAATTCCAGAAACCAATTTGGATCTATTTGGATCAATTTGGATCTATTCACTGTACTATATAACTCTAGCCCCTCAACCTTTTTTTGGGATAAACATAATTCATCCCTTAATAACATACATATCCTATATTTACTTGTTTAATTTATTAGTATAGACTGCAGTATTTCAGACAGCTTTATGAACAGTTAGTGCCCTCATTATTACTCCAAACAAAGTAGTATCTTTAGGCTGAGTAGTTTACCTTTTCTTTAATAATCTTATATTTATAGATTCTTTTAAATAGAATATTTAATTAAATCAAATAGCACTGTATAACATGGAAGGGTTCATAGATAAAATCTCTCCCAACATCTCAAGGGTAATTGCCTTCCTTATGGCAAACCCACACAGCTTTGCCCTAGCTTCTAAATCAGCACAGGTTTAGTGTGGAAGTCAGTTTATATAATAAAGTTTATAATACTTTCTATAAAGTATAATACTTTATAAATATATAATATAAAGTATAAATACTTTATAAAAAGTATTTATAAAATACTTTAAGTAGTGTCTTATAAGCATAAATACAGAGAAAAGTTAGAAGGCCATTTTTCCTTGGCTATGTATGTGAAGATGTGTATGTTATATGGATATGTATGTGAAGAGGGGCCGGAGTGGAAGCACAGCAGTAGGGCATTTGCCTCATATGCAACGCTGATACTGACAAATGTGGGTTTGATCCCCGGCATCCCATATGGTTCCCAGAGCTAGGAGCAATTTCTGAGTGCAGAGACAGGAGTAACACCTGAGCGCCACTGGGTGTAACCATCCTCCCCCCTCCCCCAAAGTATGTGAAGAGTCTTAAAAGTGTACAAAGACCAGATCAAAATGGGAGTTCAATTTTCAGTTTTTTGAGGAATCTCCATATTGTTTACCATAAAGACTGGACTAGACAGCATTTGCACCAGCAGTGAATAAGAGTTCCTTTCTCTCCACATCCATGCCAGCACTGATTGTTATTGTTCTTTGTGATATGTGCCAGTCTCTGTGGCAAGAGATGGTACCTCATTGTTGTTTGATTTGCATCTCCCTTATAATTAGTGATGTGGAGCTTTTTTGTCATGTGTCTTTTGGCCATTTGTATTTTTTCTTTGAGGAATCATCTGTCCATATGATACAGCTCTACCACTCCTAGAGATATTTTCTAGGAACACAATAACACATTACAAAAATGCCTTCTGTGCACCTATATTTATTGCAGTGCTATTTACAGTAGCCAGAGTCTGAAAACAACCCAGATGTCCAACAACAGATGAGTGGCTAAAGAATCTGTGGAACATATACATAATGGAATACTGTGCAGCCATCAGGAAAAATGAAGTTATGAAAATTTTCTATACATGGATGGACATGGAAACTATTATACTGAGTAAAATAAGTCAGAGGGATAGTTAGACACAGAATAGTCTCACTCATCTATGGGTTTTAAGACAAAAGACATTATATTGTAATGATACTCAGAGAAAAAGGAGATGAATGCCAGAAGGACCAGCTCACGATATGAAGCTCACAACAAAGAGTGGTGAGTGCAGTTAAGAAATAACTATACGAGGGGCCGGAGAGATAGCATCAAATCCCAGCATCTCATATGGTCCCCCGTGCCTGCCAGGAGCAATTTCTGAGCATGGAGCCAGGAGTAACCCCTGAGCACTGCTGGGTGTGACCCAAAAATCACAAAAAAAAAAAAGAAAAAGAAAAAGAAATAACTACACTAACAACTACCATGACAATGGTAGTGAATGAAAGAAGTAGGGTGTCTGTCTCGAATACAGGCTGGGGCTGGGGGAGGAGAGAGATAGGGGGCATTGGTGGTGGGAAGGTTGCATTAGTGAATGGGGGGTTTTCCTTTTTTTTATAACTGAAACCCACTACAAACATGTTTGTAATCATGGTGCTTAAATAAAGATATCATAAAATTTATTTTCTTTGGTTACTTAGATATATTATTGTATGATAAAAAGAAACAAAAATTCCAAAGCTCTATCATTAAAAAAAGTACAAAGACTAGAGAGAGTACATTGGAGTCAAGTAAAGTTCCTTCCTCTCTGAGTCTATGGGCTGCTAATGGATACTTCCCCCTTTTGTTGGACCATCACATAGTTATATGCAATAATGTTTTACATTTTTTTAAATTTGTGCTCCTTGGAACCACAAATTAGCTAGCAAAGCCAGTTCCCCTTGACAATATCACAAATATTATGCCTATAAGTGTATCAGTTGCTTGCAATTGGGTCAGTACTAAGCTTGCCAATTCAGGAGGCCATTATGAAAATCTATTTTTGAAGGTTCCATTCAGCAGTAGTAAATTGTGGTGCACCATTGATTTATTTTTTACTAGTATAGAAAATGTAGTGCTTTAAATGTCTCTTACTTATTATAAACTAAGTCTATTAATAAAACTACTAAGAATAGAACACTGATAGATACTTGGTTGAAAAAGAAGTCATCTACTGTTATTGGGAATGTTATTTGGTTCAATTCATGTGGAAGATGGTATGGAACATTTTTAGTAAACTAATAATTGAACTGCTCTATGACACAGAAATTTTTCTTTTGTGTATCTACCCGCAGGACTTAAATATTCATTTGAAAGGACTTATGCACACCATTATTCACTGCTACACCTACTACAATAACTAAGATATGAAATCAACCTAGGAATTCAGCAAAAGATGAATGGATTATAGAAATGAGGCACATATTTAATATAATACTTTGCAACTATAACGAACAATGAAATAATTCACTTTGTTGTAACCTGGTTGGAACTGGAAGATTGAAGTGAGTGAAGTTTAATGGAGTGAGCTAGAAGAAGAAAGACAAACAGGATGATCTCACTTATTTGTGGTACATTGAGGACCCTAGTGAAAAGAAAGTTATGCTGGTGATGGGACTGGTTTGGACACTTAGTGCTTAAAATTACTGTATTATGTAAAAACTTGGTAAATCACAGTGTTATAATAAACATTATAAAAAGAGAAAGAAAGTGGTCATGTCATGGGAGAATCCCGCCATGGTTATGTTACCATTCTACGTGGCTTCTTTGTAGCAAAAGTGCTTCTCTATTGGGAAAATTAAAGTACAAAATGGCAAGGATTTTAGGCAATCTCTAGGAGGCTAAGAATGACCCTTGGCTGAGAGCCATCAAGAAAGTGCCTTTTTGTGAGGAACTCAAAATTCAGAAAGGAATTGAACTAGACTGACTTCTGAATTATGTGAGCTTGAGCAGAGGACCCCCCCCACCCAAAAGAGGTCTCATTTTCTGACCTACAGAAACCCTCTCAGTAAATGGATATTATTCTAAGACACAAAGTCATTAATAATTTGTTACTCAGCAACAGAAAATGAATTCATGCTCCTTTCCTGGGTAGTATATAGAAAGAGTGAATCTTAATTGGTCCAGGTATTTGCTAGCCATGTCGCATTGGCAAATTATTTATATCTCTGAGCCTGTTACCTTATATAAGAGTGTTAAAAATTAAACTAAATCATGCACATAAGACACTTAGCATGGAACCAGACTCATAATTAGTTTTCAGTAATTGTTTTCTCATTGTCAACAGATGTTGGATTTTTAGTCCCATAATTCTAAACACTTATGATCTCTTTTCTTCATATAGTCCATTTTTCAAGTCTTTATAATTATTAATGATAAATAATAATTTATTTTCCATGTCTCTAACTGTTATAGCAAATATGACTTTTGATTGATATGATATGTTTTTGTTTGCTGTGTTTTTTGGTTCATCAAGTGGTCAACAGGGGTTACTTTTGGCTCTATGCTTGGTGGTTGCTATAAGTGGTCCTAAGGAGATAATGTAGTGCCAAGAATAAAACCTGGGCATTATGCATGCAGTTTGGCAAAGTCTAGATAAAACGTTTTATTAGTGACTTATTAAGTTATAGAGCAAAAAAAATCTTTCTAAAATTTTTTTGAGTAAGACCACCAATTACAGAAGACTAATTACAACAACAGTGATAGAACAGAACAGCTAGAGATGTAAAGAAAGACGCTATTCTAGGCTTCATCCTATGACTTGTGCAAATACCAAGATCTCTAGTTAGAGGCCTGATTCGATCAGCCACAACTGAGCAGAAAGTTTTCTGGCACCATAAAAATTCCTTTGGGTGTGAAAAAGAGCATGTATGGAGCCTGTAGTTATTTCCATGACAGTATACTTCAAGGGCGGAGTAACACCCTGTATCTTTTAGGCCAAGGGACTTCCCTCTCTAGTTTCCCCAATATTTATTGTGCCTATGCAAAAATAAAAACAAAAAAAAACCTTGCCATGCCAGCTCTCCTTCCCTTTTTCTTTTCTTTCTTCTTTTTTTCTTTCAGTCTTGTGGTTATTATTTGATTGCTGTATTTGTTGCTGTGGTGCCTTTATGAAGTTGCTGGTTTTGGTCTTTTGTTTCTTTTTATGTTTTGTCTATTTGTTGTTGTTGGTTTTTGGGGGGGCTTTGTGGGGTTTTATTGCCCCCCCTTTTTTACAATTTTCTTCTTCTTTTTTCCTTTCTTCCTTTTAAATTGATATTTATAACCTCTAGATGGACTCCTCCCATTTTTGTTTTGTTTTTTATATTTTTGTTTTTTTCTTTTTTTCATTTTCTTTTCTTTTTTTTTTAAACAGAACCACATAAATTGAATCATCTATACACAGAGGGGACCAGTTATACTAGCAGTCTGAAGGGGCAAAGGAGGAGGATGTTGGGAACAGGGTTGGATTGGGGACAACACTGATGGTGGGAATACCTCTGATTCAATGTCACTATGTACCTTACATATTACTGTGAAAGACTTGTAATTCATGTTGGTCACAATTATTAAATATTTATTTTGAGTAATTTCCTTAACATTGAAATACATTCAAGGGACTTTTCTGGGTTTTCTATTTGCTTTATAAGCATTATGTAAATATATGAAACGTATTATTTTCAGAAAATTTTGGGGCTAGAGCAATAGTACAGTGGCATGCTTGTATGCAGCTGACTGGGGATGGACCCGGTTCGATTCCCAGCATCCAATATAGTTCCCTGAGCCTGCCAGGAGTGATTTCTGAGAACAGAGCAGGAGTAACCTCTGAGCGCAGCTGGGTGTGGCTCAAAAAGAAAAAAAAAAAGAGAGAAAGAAAAGAAAATTTCTACTTCTAAAGGTCTTAGTTGATAGGCATTTACTGTTTGCCAACCTTAGCCAACCATTTTCCTTCTTAAATATGTAGAAATAACTGGACTGGAAAGTGTGAGGTTGTATCAAACTCCATTATTATAGGACTTTTAGGGCTGGAGTTATGGCTCAGTGATAGAGTTCTTGCCATGTATATGTCAGGTCCTGGGTTTTCACCTCTAAATAAACTATCATATCATAAGAACTTTTCAATGTTGGATATTAGCATTTATTTGACAATTTATTTTCTAACTTTTAGTTAGATTTCTGTTCCTATCCCTTTTCAATATTGAGTAGGTGTCACTGGGAACCCAGCATCCTAAGCCTGCAGTAGTACCCCAGAGAGACTGTTCTCTCCTTTTCATTATTGTAGTCTGTTTTCTTGTGTAAAACTCTTCAGTCCTGGGATAGCTGGTGCTTTCTGTCTAATCAAATGAACTTCTCTTTTCTGGCTGTTATACAAGTTTATTTAGACTCCATAGACTCCTGAGCTTTTACACAAATTCTACACTGCTCATTTTAATACTGTTTTATTTCCTGTTCTCAGTGGTTCTGGTTGAATTTTCTATTTTGAGACAATCTTTTCTCACTGTCAAACTGCACAAAATAAATATTCCTCTAGTTAAAAAACCTTCCCCCACTTGTCATTTCAGAATCCCTTAGCATGATGACTGGGAAGTAACTTAAAAATAATGACTTTTCCTGTGCAAAAGAGAAAGCTCAAAAGAGTGGGAGTACATGTCTTTTAGGTGTCAAGTACCAAGCTTGATCACCAGCACCTCTTAGCAATAAACCCCATCAGGTATAAATCCCATGGCCCCAGCACTACTGAGCCCAGATATGAACCATTGTACTTCTGCTACCATGCTGGGTATTGCTAGGAGTGGTCTCTGGGGTCCTTGCTTCTCCCAGCAAGGGAGAATCTTACCAAAAATATTAACTTGAAAGGACTTAAGCACGCCAATGTTCATTGCAGTGCTTAGCACAATAATAAAGACATGGAAACAACCCAAACACCAAACTATACATAAATGGATCGAGAAATTGTGTTATGTGCTGAAATATAATGCAACTGTAAGAAATAATCATTAATTTACTATTAGATGAAATCAAGGATGTCATGTTGCATAATGTTAGTCAGTGGAAAAGGGACATATATTTAATATGTAGGATTCCAAGATATTGTGGTAAGAAAGAAAATTACCAAAGGCTACATAACTGGGGGGTTGATTCACAGAACTGGGGTCGAGAGGGTCAAATGACAGGGGCCTTTGGGACCTTGGTGAAGGAAAATGGGTAATATGGTGATGTTGGAATGTTGTATACATGAAACTATCGTTAACAATCGTCAGCCCCTCAATAAATACTTTAGAAATAAAATATTTTATTATAATAAACAAAACAAATATAATCCTTTCCCTAAAGAGTGGCTGTTACAAAACAGTTTTTTATATGGTTATTATTGCAAGAGCAGGGTTCTGTGAATAGTGGACCCTCACTATCAGGAGTGGGAAGGAACAGAAATCTGCTCAGTGCTTTGAGAATAGACAGTGATATAGAGTTAGGAATATAGGCAGTGGTTCCTGGCACAGACACAGGGATGTCAGTGACAACACAGAAACCAGAGCACATGAAAAGGGCTGCCAGAAGTTGAGGTACTAGGGACTAAAGCAGAGAACTGTAGGAAGATTGGCTTTGAGAATGGAGCCCTGGGATCAAAGATACAAAATAAATAATGAGGTCCAAAGTTGTCTTTGCTGATGGTTCTCAAAGAACACCTTTTATAAAGTGAAGGGAAGAAAACCCCAATTTCTAGGATCCCAAGTGTCCAATTGCACCAGAACTAGGGCTCAAGGACTCTATATAACTGGGGATATTCCTGACTGCACTTTTATGTTCTTCCATAGCAGGAGTTTGAATATTTTTTGTAATGCTGAAATGAGCTGGGGTAGTTAAGGAACAGAGAGTGAGAGAGAGAGAGAGAGAGAGAGAGAGAGAGAGAGAGAGAGAGAGAGAGAGAGAGAGAAAGCAAGAGAGTAATATAGAGATAGAACAGAGACAAAAAAGAGCCAGAAGTGAGGCAATCTATCTCTAAATTTAGGCATGTTTCCCTTATTTTCTCCAATCATAATATTTTTTAGGAAAGAGTCTGTTTTGTGAATCAGATATTTTAGTTTATCACCTTTCTCTCAACTGCAGAGAAAAGCAAAGTGAAATGTATAAGTAGAATGATCACATTTTCTATTCTCAGGGAAACATCTGGTTATTATTTTTAATAGCATGAGAACAAATTCAGTAAAATCTGTCTTAGCATGAAGATTAGTATTTGCTAACATGACTTAAACAGGAGTGTGACACGTGGTAGGAAAGAGACCATCTAGTGCATAGGTAGACTTATGAATTGAGAGAAAATATGTTTTTAAGGTTTCTCTAAAAATATTACTTGAGCTTCATCCATACTTAAAACTACAGCATTCTCCACCAATTGTCAGGTTGCATGCAGTTCTCTCAATCCTTGCTAGAGAATTATTTCTGATAGGACACCTTTGCTTTCCCTCCCAATGGCTGAGATTCCCACTCATATAAACCTACTTAATTAGAGGTTTTCTGGAGATCTACATTCCGTCTCTCCTCTATGTCCCCCATTTATGGTTAGTTTTCCTGTAATATCACACTTGTTCTTGCCTCCCCCTACTGCTCAGGCCCCCAATCCTCAGCCTCTAGGCAGCATTCTCTAGAACTTCCTTGAGACTTGGCACCTCTGTCTGAATGCCCTGTGGCCTGGGCTCTGGTAAACAAGCCAAGGCAGGTGTTGACTTGTGGGAAAATGAAGATTTCTGTCTTTGTGCTTGATGTCAGGCCCAGGAGGCTGGCCCCGTCTCAACCTCCAGCACTGTCTTTTATGAAGATGATGATCACAAAGTCCTATTATTAGGTTCCCTGCGGGCACCAGGGCCACCTGCCTGTGCTCTCCTGTACCTTTGCCTTCATTTAAGTTTAACATGTTTGAACACACTGACTTTTGTTGAAGATTATTTTAAGAGAAGAATTTCGGAATTTAATAGAAAATGTTTATAATAATAGTATGTATAGGAAATTACATTATGCAAAGAACTCTCACATGAATCATAGTTTATTATGCTTGTCTTTATGATTATGATGTCTTTATGATGATGCAATATTAAAAAAAGTGTTTTCCTCTATTTCCACTGATAGTATGACAGAAATAAAATTTTATCCTTGCCTTTTTTTACCTGCGACATTCTATGCTTATCGTTTTTAATCTAGTGCCTCACAAAGCCATTATTTGTCTTGTATAGTCTAACATTGAAATTCAAATTAGGACATGGCAATATTTTTGCTAATTCTGCTTGTAGGAATTTTTTGGTTCACAATCTGCCCAGTTTAGTCTTCATTTAGAACTGGCATCTGGTAAATACAGAGCAAGAGCAGAACTCATGGGGCTGAGCTATAGGGCAGCACTTCCGCCTCTTTTCAGATTGCATCTCAAACAATCTCCTAAGAGTACTATTTAACCAAGTCTGACATTTGGAAAATAGAAATAGATTTTGTAAAATGGCAAGTAAAATTTTTGAGCCAATATACGAGAAAGTAAATATCAAAATGGGAACAGGATGCCTAAACTCAGGTTAAAGAACTGAATTCTTTTTCCCCAAAGAAAGTTAATTATTATTTCTCCCTGTTCTGGATTATTGCTTGTTTAAGCAAGCAAAGTGCGGGGGGAAATGTAGCATTTAAAAGAACAATATAATAAAATTTATAACAGGTATATTTCAATTTTGTGATGCTCTGCATTTTTCCAAAATAAAATAAGGTTAAAATACATAAAGGAAAATGATTTATGTTGTATGTATAGTGTGTATAAACATGTAAGTATCTGCTCATTTCCAGTCTCCATCAACTGAAAAAGCCTATCACAATGACCAACTCTCTTGAATTAATAGATATTCATACTGACAGCAATAGTTGCTATCTCCACAAAAGGGACGAACAGAAAGATGACTTTAACAAATCACCACTTTGAATCTTGCCAAAAGATGGAACCTTGACTATTCAAGCCTTTGGATCAAACTACCCATTTTTAGAAATATAAAAGAGAGTGTTTTAACATAGGGAACAATTCCCGGATGTCAAAACAGCAAAATTCCCATCACAGGAGGACTATAGGCCAAATACTCAGATAATTAAGAACAGTTTGTTGGTAGTAATAGTAGATAATAATGAAAAATAGCATGAACTCTAAAACTGACCTCACAGTGTCCTAATCTCACTGTGTATCCCTAGACCAGTTGCTAGGCAGTTTTTGTGTCTCTATAGATATCTTTGTAGTTCCTATCTATGGGGATAAATGGAGCATAAAGTGAGATGATACAAATGAATATTTAGGAAATTGTCAGGAAGTTAGGAAGAGCTCTTGTTAACTCTACATGTTAACTGTGTTATTTCTTAGTATTTATGTATGTTCTCCTTTCTTTTCCTCCTTTATTGTTACTGTAATATTTAGGGGTCACATGATTGGTTGCGGTACTTATACACCTTTTGGTTGCTGTGATTGCCAGAGCTAACACAGTGGATCACTGTGATCAAACACTTGATTGCGGTGAATAAAGATACTTGGCTGCCATGCTCCTGAAATCATGTATTTGTAGCACTAAGGATTCCAAAGACAGTGTTACCATGATCACATTCTAGCATATAAGGCAAAGTGCTAGACATCAAAAAAATTTTTTTTGGTTTCTTTTTTTGTTTTGTTTTGTGTGTGTGTGTGTGTGTGTGTGTGTGTGTGTTTTGTGCCACACCTGGTGACACTCGGGTTACTCCTGGCTATGCGCTCAGAAATTGCTTCTGGTTTGAGAGACCATCTGGGACAAACAGTGGTCTGTCCTAGGCTAGTGTGCGCAAGGCAAGCCTCATACCTTGCGCCACCACTCCAGCCCCTAGACATCAAATTTGTTCCTGATTCTGAGCATCTGCACACATATATATGGCAGGGGCTTTGCTAACTGAGCAAATATTCTTGGTGGTATAGTATGTGTCTCTCTTGTCCTATCTTCTTCTTTTTTTTTTTTTTTTTTTTTTTTTTGGTTTTTGGGGCCACACCCAGTGACGCTCAGAGGTTACTCCTGGCTATGCATTCAGAAATCTCTCCTGGTTTAGGTGACCACATGGGACGCTGGGGGATGGAACCTTGGTCCATCCTGTTAGCACACCTAAGGCAAACGCCCTACCACCCGAGTAACTGCTCTGGCCCCACTTGTCCTATCTTCTATTCTTTGTTCATTCTTTATTTAAAGACTCCACAAGAGAAACTTGGATAGACAGGAAAATAAAGAACCCAACAGTTTTTTTTTTTTTTATTAAACAGAATCTGTTTAATGGTGTTAGAGATAAACATCTCTATTTGCCATTAGATCTCTATGCATAGAACAATAAGTGATAGATACTATGTGAAAAGAATGAATTATTTTCAAATAATTCCTTTTTGCATGATGTCTCTGAAGTGGTCCATGTCTTTATTTTCTGCCTTTCTTTCTTGCCATTTTCCATCTCTACTGTCCTGCCTTGGTAAGCCATCATGGCTTTATATGAATCCACTGATTTAAACATTGAATATCTCATAAATATGTATATTACACTTGTTCTTCTTTCAGAAAGTGATACTTTGATCTTAGACCATGGTTACCAGTCATTTTGTTATCCTTCTGAGCTTCTTCCTAACCTATAGTTCTTCTTTAATAGAGCTATCCATTCTCCCCACTCATCATCTTATAATATTCCTTAACATTTCCCATTCTTGACTTATTCATATTCTATAGTCTAGCTATATTTGTCAACTGAGAAAATCTTTTAAGACTGATTTTTTGTAGTTGAAAAATTCTGTTGGCTGAGCCAATCCATGTTTCCATTGATTTGCGAATTAATATTTGTTGGATGAGTGGAATAGTAAGTGGTTGTAGCCTAAAAGGCTATAAAGATGGAAGCATAAATGTGAGTTGGCTTCTTTATTATCTCTGACATAACTGCCATAAAGATACCAGACTAGTAAGCTTGCTAGTTTCTAATTCTCAGTGAGTGATCAATAAAGACTTTGTGAATGAGTGGGTGAGCAGTGGCTCATGAGTATAGCCTCAGGTTTGAAGTTGGAGTGGAAAATTCACAAGACATAAGGACCTGAATTTAAAGAAGGTAGAGCAAAATTATTGAGGAATTTATGTCAGAGTGTTTACAACTTCAAAGTTTGCTAGAAGATATGCCTAGAGTGAGGAAGACCCTTATATTATCATATCTGAACTGGAAGGCAGAACATAGGGATTGAGACTAAAGACTAGGAGTAGGTCTTGGGAATACCTTATGGATAGGTGCTTACTGAGCAGTTCTTGCAGTGCTTATTGTAGTGAGCATTTCTGTGGTTCCTAAAAGAAAAACCTCAGCAAACAGCTTTAGAATAGTTTCACCTATAGGGGTGCTTTAGGACTTGGGGTGGCTTCTATCTGCAGACAAAGGATAGCATACAAAGGCTAAAATTTAAATCTTATTTCTGTTACTTCATTACTCCATGACCTTGGACAAGTTTCCAACATCCCAGAGAATTGGCTTTATAATCTATAAAAGGAAGATCAAACACCTACTACTGTGTTGGCTTTGAAGATGAAGCAAGATAATACGAAACTCCTTATCCAGTATTGCTCACACCTGGTTACATGTCAGAACTGCCTGTGAGTATTCTAGCAATACATCTGAGCTCAGCCCGAAGACTCCTTATTAATACTAGTTGGGAGGAATAGGAATTAAGGTGGCTATAATTTTATAAACCTGACAAATCTTGAAGTAGCAGCGAAGTAGAGCAATGTTGAATTGGTGTGTATAAGACAAGAAATGGCTGTTATAAAATTACTTCTCCCAGTATCACATCATCTCTTTGCTCATACTATTTTCCACTTTCCCTCTGTTATATTGTATGAGCATTAAATACTCAGTCATGGGGAAGTTGGGAAAACCAAAAGAGGAAAAAACAAGCTGAGGCCAATATTGTTCATGTTTTACATTGAGTTTAGCAAACTTTGTTGATGAGAGGTCAAAGGGTCTGAATCCCTGGCACTTAGTTTTGTTTTCCTAATTTTTATTTTGTTTTAGGCCACACCTGGCAGTATGCTGGGGGTTATTCCTGATTCTTATGAGTCACTCCTGGTACTGCCTGGGTAGTCATAGGTGGTACTGGGGATTGAACATGGGTCAATGCATGCAAGGCAAGTGCCTTGCCTCAATACATATATTTCTCTCTGGAACTACATGGTTGGTTTGAGTTTGAAATCAGTCTATATGCAAGGGGAGCTGAAGAACATGAAATTAGCCCCCCCCTTGAAAAACACATCTCCAAACCAATGGGCTCCTGCTTCAGCTTTGGGGACAAAAGGAATGTAAGACAGGGATTGGACAGAAGTCATGAAAATACTCCTGTCTACTCAGGTCACTCCTATTCATAGGAAAATAAAATGGTGCCCCTTACACTGTTTCTATAGGCAAATCAGAGCAGTCTTTATTTAGAAAGTTGCTCTCTGCATATTATATAAACTGTTAATATGCCCTCAGCTTCTTTTTTTGTGAGTGGCTAGGAAGCTGTTCCCAAACTCCACCTGCACAGGTGAGGCTTAACTAATCCCCAGTGCCTTGTTTCTCACAGACCTTGTCCTCAGGCCAGCTGCATTGGCCTCAGTTAGATGTTTATTGAAAATATAGGATTTAGACCTGCCCCAGTCTGTCTGAATCAGCATCTGTGTTTTAACCAGATCCCCAGGTTATTTGTAGGCACATTAAAATCTGAGAAGCAGTGTGACTGGATGCCTTGTTATTATCAGGAACAAAGCAGGTGCTTCCAAAAAAGCAAAGGGCAAGTGTAAAAAGAAGTCTCCCAAATTACATGTTACTCATCAACTTTAAAATCCCAAGTTCAATGAATTTCACCTTCCCCCAATCCCTGGCAATGCAATGGATTCATGTGAACTTCATTAAAAAATAAAGCAAACAAAGTTCTAACTTGCAAGACTTGAAAAACATCTCATTGTTTCTTTAGGGAGAAATAGATCAAAACAGACAAAGTTGATTATACAGAAGAAGAGAAAAAACAACTCTGAACTTTTAACCTGCATGAATAATTATTAGAACCACAGGAACATAAATTTCCAAAATGTAGAGCAATATTTTCTCCTAGTGACTGTAGATTGACATTACGTAGAGAACATTCAAACATTTTTAAAAATTAAGCTTAACAAGAGGTAACTTTCAGAACTATATAGCAAGAGTTGGATCTCACTAATAAAAAATAAGTAAAGGCATATATGTATTTATAAACAACCTACTGGCCAAATTAAAGATAAAGAATCAAGTACATCTAGTATTAATAAAATATCTTACTCTAATAGCCAAATCTGATTTCAACAATTAAAAAAGCTAACAATGAGGTATTTCACATTCTTTTCTCTAGGTAATGTCTCAAAGTTTAATGTGTATTTTGCCTTTACAGCACATCTCATTTGAGCCATGTTTTAAGAACTCAACAGACATTTGTGCCTAATGGCCAGTGTTGGAGTGTTCAACTACAGGGGACATCTGTAATCCTATTCTCTGAAAGATAGTTTTCTATGTCTGGGAAAACAAAATGATTGCACATTTCATATAGATGAAAAGGCTCAGGGGACAAAGCGGCACAACTCCCTATTATTTTCTGTTTGCAAATAGCTTCTTAATGATTATTGTAGAAGTTTAATGAGAAGGTAGGATTCAGAAAGTTTGCAAAATTTCTTCCCACAAGGGAAATATCTCGGATCTAAACATAAGGGGAAATCCTTCCACAGTGCCATATTAAGGTACACAAATTTAGTTGGGCTTCTTAGCCCTCCATAATCTTGGGAAGTACTGAATTTTGGTTGGTTTTGATGTAGGAAAAGATAAGAATGTAGCCACTGATTTTTTTTTTCTCCTGGAACCAACCAATGTGAAGCTTCTTCTGGGTTTATAGTTCTGCACAGCTGAGTCAATGATAGAATGATGATATGTCATGTGGCTTGGCATTCCTTTACCAATCTTTTTCTCCTTAGAAATCTAACTCACAATGACTTATAATCAAGATCTTCCTAGTATTAATATCACATTGTATTCAAGGTTCTCATTTTGACCATGAGTTTTTATATTCCCTAAAGAAAAGTGAGAAATCACTTAGCTGTTGGCATGTGTTGAACAGTAATCAGGTCATGTAGCTCTTTCCCTGAGGCAAAAAAAAAAAAAAAGGCAGAAAAACTTGGTGACTTGTGCTGAGAATTAGGTTAAACACATTTCTCAGGAAAGGCTTATGAACACTTTCCTAATTCTTGCATTAAAACCTGGGGGCCCTCAGAATGGATAATTTCTCCCTCCCCACACATCTATTCAAGTTTTCCTATTCATGTTTAGGTTCCTTTCCACCAAAATGATCATGTTTTTATAAATTAAAATATTGAGATGAACAGAATTTATCTTGAGATTTGTATATTTTATATTTATGCTCATCCTGTCCCTCAAAGTGAAGTCTTTTTAGTATGTTTCTACTCTCAAAATATTTCTCAGCAACTTCTTATTCACAGACTTGAAACCTATTTATATCACTAATAAAAGAGTATTCTCTCCTGATTCTTTTTTTAGAGAAACACCATAAGAGCATTAAGAATGGGTTAATAGTGAATATTTGAGATAAAAAGAAATCTGAGCTAGTGAGCCTCTGAAATTATACTATGTAAGCAATAACCTCTACTTAGAATGAAGAAAGGGTTATTTCCCTAACTAAACTCATCACTCTTTGTGGTGAGCTTCCTGAGGTGAGCTGGAACTTCCAGCTCTTTTCTCTTTTGTGTCTGAAAATTATTATTACAAGGGTGTCTTTCAATTTTCTTAAAACCCATAGATGAGTGAGACCATTCTGCGTTTTTCTCTCTCTCTCTGTCTTATTTTACTCAGCATAATAGATTCCGTGTACATCCATGTATAGGAAAATTTTGAACTGTCCTAATAATGAGAATGTATGAGGAAAATGGAGAGCCTGTCTAGAGTACAGGCGGGGGTTGGGTGGGGCGAAGGGAGACTTGGGACATTGGTGATGGGAATGTTGCACTGGTGATGGGTGGTGTTCTTTACATGACTGAAACCCAAACACAATCATGTATGTAATTAAGGTGTTTAAAAAAAAAAAAAAAGAATGAAGAAAGGGTTAAGTGAGTAATCCTCAAAATAGCGTGAGCTTGCAATAATGACAGGCTGTCACCAGGGGGCACTTCAATGCCTTAGTTGTGTAGCCGGACTAACAAATTTCCAGTCAGAGAAAAGAATTTAAACAATATTACCAACGTTAGCTTTGCGATTACTCATTTGAGTAATCGAATCAAAGCCACAGAAAAAATGTTCTACCTGCTTCACTGCCTTGTATTGCTTTCGTCATTAAGAGTAATCCTGTTTATAGCCTTGGGTATCATGACTACAGTCCTCTGACTCATGCTGATTTCTTATTTGGGAACCATGCTCTTTTCTTGGGAAAAAGAGAACACTTGACGGGGATTTTTTTCCCCCACAATTTCAGTAGCCCAACAGTATATTCTGTAACTTTCCTCTTTGGTTTTCTACTGCTATATGAATGAAATTCTTAAAGTGTGCGATTCTTCAAAATTCCCACTCTACAAAAGGGACCCTATTATACTAGCAATCCAGGGGACAAAGGGTGGAAGTATGGGATGCATGCCTGGAACAGGGGTGAAGGGAGGACAACACTGTTGGTAGCAATGGCCCTAATTCACTGTCACTATGTATTTAAATATGACTGTGAACGACATGTAATTCACATTGGTCACAATAAAAATTAAAAAAAAAAGTGTAGAATTCTTTCATAATTTTAACTATGAAGAAGTTAGATGATTTGCTAAAAAAAATAAAAAGCTAAGCAATCTTTGTTAATATCTGCAAGGGATTATAGGGTCAAATAATTTTGAGGCTGGCTATTTTAAAAAGCCTGCTCCTGATAAGACAAAATGTAAATGATGTAATTTCTCTGCAGAAGTTCTATTTTAAAGAAGCATAACTGCTGTCTAATATCAGTGAATGTAGGACACACAGTGGTATAATTTAATGGCAAAAGACACAATGAATACATTAAAGACCCTTAATTTCAGACTTACAATGTTGCTCTCAGTTTAGTAGGCAGTAAGGAGCTATGATAAATTTTTGATGATGACTTTTTTGGTGAGCAATTCTTTAGCAGCCAGCAACAATGAAAAAAATAAAAAGAAAACTCAGAATGTTAGTGGAACTGAAATCTATATGATCTAACAATGGTTTAAATGAGAGAATGAAAGAGGGGTTAAAGATGACTCAGATTTTTTATCATAGCATCAGGATCATAGTGTTCTAAAAGAACAGAGAAGTTAAAAGTTGTTTAGAAATAAATTTAATTTGGAATATATAGTTTGAAAATAAATACTTAATTTTTTCTAAGTATAAATAACTATGATAATTTAATTTTAAAATAGCATTTATTAAACAGAGCAAGTGTTTTAAATGTACTCTCTCAAATATAGGGTACAGAGGCTTTCTTCATCAATTGGCACAAACATCTATGAAAAGTAAAAAAAAAAGACATATCAGAAGTGATGTGTAGGAAGTCACTGCAAATAGCAGTGCAAATTGGAGATTACTTTGATTTGGTGGACAAGAAAATGAACTTTCAAGTACGATGGCTAAATTTAAATATAGACTCCACAACTTTTTTTTTTTTTCAGATTCCACAACTTAACTTGTATTGTCTTGGGCAAGTCAAACTCTCCATATATCCATTTCCTATATGTAAATGCAAATATCTTGTTGTGAGGATTAAATAAGATGGTGCTTGAATGAAGAACAATACTTGAAACAGAGCAGTAATTTAAAGAACAATTGGGCCAAATGTATAGAAGACACCAAGCTAATAGGGAGAAAACTAAAATCATCCATTGATGAAAATTTTGAATAATAATTTTTTTTTTGTATTTTGGGTCACACCCAGCAGTGCTCAGGGGCTACTCCTGGCTTTACACTCAGAAATCGCTCCTGGCAGACTTGGGGGACCATATAGGATTCTGGGATTCAAACCACCATCCTTCTGCATGCAAGGCAAATGCCCTACAGCTGTGCTATCTTTCCAGCCCTTGGAGGATAGTTTTATAGATTGTGAAGGAATAGTGCAATGAAAATAGGAACATTTGGCAAAAGCTGGCTCCCTGTGTGTGACACCAGGCGGGGAAAATCCGCGAAAGTACACCGGCCCAGTGGGGCTCAGCTGTGAAAGACTGTGAGTGTGACCTGTCTATGTCTGTCTACTGTCCTCTTGCGTGAAACTCTTGCGAGTGGGGCAAAAAGAGCCTCCAGAAACCTCGCTCGCCCAGACGCCATTTTCAGGGAGGGACTTCAGAGCATAAAAACCGGCTAACCTTTGCAAAAGCTGGCTCCCTGTGTGTGACACCAGGCGGGGAAAATCCGCGAAAGTACACCGGCCCAGTGGGGCTCAGCTGTGAAAGACTGTGAGTGTGACCTGTCTATGTCTGTCTACTGTCCTCTTGCGTGAAACTCTTGCGAGTGGGGCAAAAAGAGGCTCAGAGGAGCACGGCCGCGTAGCGAAGCGGAGCGGCCGTGCACTCTTTCTAAGGAAAGAACTCCATAGCAACAAGAAGGAAAAATCACACTAAGAACGGCGCTATATCACAGAAGCAAACATTTCTCTCTGGACTGTCTTCTCTGTTGCATGCTCGGGCCTAAGATTTGACCCAGTGTGAGGCTTCATCCACGGAGGACTCCCCTCCCTTAGAGGCAAGTCAGCCCATCCAGAGAGGGAGGAGCCAGAGGAGTGTGCTGCCTACATCATATAGACAATGAATACCACTACAACACGTAGAAAAACCCACAATACAAGTGTGACAATGGGGAAACAACGCAGGCCAGCATCAGACATAGAGAATGAAGATGACAATTCTGAGGACCAGATAATGACTGAACAACTAATCAACCTCTCAGATAAGGACTTTAGACTAGCAATATGGAAGGTGCTCAACAGACTCCAAGAAACCATGGATCGAGTTGAACAGAACACTAATAAGAACCAAGAAAATATGAAGGCAGAAATGACAAAACTCCAAACTGAAATAACATGTCAACTAACAGGACTGAAAAAGTCAGTAAACGAAGTGAATGACAAAATGGATAAGCTCTGGGACAGGGTATCAGAAGCTGAGAATAGACTTGGTGCTGTGGAAGATGAGATACATAACAATTCCATACAGCAGGAGAGATTGGACAAAAAACTTAAAGCAAATGAGCAGACAATGGAAAAATTAGTCAAAGAATGGGAACAGACGAAAATAGAAGTCTATGATAAGATCAACAGAAACAACTTAAGAATCATTGGAGTCCCAGAGACCCAGGAAGAAAATTTCCAGGAAGAATCAATGGTCAAGAACATCATTAAAGAGAAACTTCCAGAGCTAAAGAATATATGTGATCAAATCCTGCATGCCCGAAGAGTACCAACCAAAAGAGACCCCAGAAAAACCACCCCAAGACACATCCTAGTCACAATGACAAATCCCACAGATAGAGACAGAATTCTGAAAACAGCAAGATCAAAAGGGGAAATCATGTTCAAGCAAGCTTCCCTGAGATTTACAGCAGACCTGTCACCAGAAACGCTCAATGCCAGAAAGCAGTGGTGGGATATTGTGACAAGACTGAATGAAATGAATGCTTCACCCAGAATACTATACCCAGCAAAACTCACTTTCCGGTTTGATGGAAGAATACATGGTTTCACAGACAAAAAACAGCTCAGAAACTTCACAGACACAAAACCAGTCTTAAGAGAAAAACTGAAAGACCTAATCTAAGACAAGACTACCCAAAAGACACACCAAATTTTGAAATAAAGATGGCGTTAAATCCCAGGACAATTCTTTCTCTCAACGTCAATGGACTAAATGCACCAGTTAAGAGACACAGAGTGGCTAAATGGATCAAAAAACTCAATCCAACCTTCTGCTGCCTACAAGAAACGCACCTGAATAGTCAGAACAAACATAGACTCAAAATAAAAGGCTGGAGAAAAGTTATCCAAGCAAACAACACCCATAAAAAAGCTGGAGTGGCCATACTAATATCAGATAATGCAAACTTTATACTCAGGAAGGTTGTAAGGGACAAAGACGGACATTTTATATTAATCAAGGGGTACGTAGAGCAGGAAGAATTCACTCTCCTAAACATATATGCACCGAATGAGGGGCCAGCAAAATATTTAATACAACTGTTGACAAATCTGAAAAATAATATCAACAACAACACAATAATTGTGGGGGACCTTAACACGGCTTTGTCAACACTGGACAGGTCAACCAGACTGAAACCCAACAAGAATATACTAGACCTGAGGAGAGAAATGGAAGAAAGAGGCCTAGTGGATATATATAGGACACTCCATCCCCAGAAACCTGGATACACATTCTTCTCCAATGTACATGGGACATTCTCCAGGATAGACTACATGCTGGCACATAAAACATACCTCCATAAGATCAAGAGGATAGAAATTTTGCAGACTACCTTCGCTGACCACAAGGCTCTGAAATTATTTGTGAACTCCAAAGGGACTCAGAAGAAACACTTTAACACCTGGAAGTTAAACAGCCTCATGCTCAATAACCAGTGGGTCCGAGATGAAATCAAGGAGGAAATCAAAAGGTTCCTGGAAACAAATGACAATAAAGACACAAACTCTCAGAACTTATGGGACACAGCAAAAGCAGTACTGAGAGGAAAATTTATAGCTTTGCAAGCACACATCAGGAAGGAAGAAGGAGCTTACCTGAGTAGCTTAATGACACAGCTAATAGAACTAGAAAATGCTCAACAAAAGGACCCAAGAATAGGAAGACAGAAGGAAATAACAAAGCTGAGAGCAGAAATCAACGAACTGGAAACTCAAAAAACAATCCGAAAGATCAACGAAAGCAGAAGTTGGTTCTTTGAAAAAATAAACAAGATTGATAGACCACTGGCAAACCTAACAAAGAAAGAGAGAGAGAGAAACTTGATAACTCGTATCAGGAATGAAAAAGGAGAGATCACTACTGATATGACAGAGATTCAAAGGGTAATCAGAAACTACTTTGAAAAACTCTACGCCACTAAAAATGAGAACCTGGAAGAAATGGATAAATTCTTGGACTCTTATAATCTTCCACGGTTGAAGGAAGAGGATGTAGCATATCTAAACACCCCCATCACCATTGATGAAATTAAAACAGTAATCAAATGTCTGCCGAAAAACAAAAGCCCAGGTCCAGATGGATTCACTAATGAATTCTATCAAACTTTCCAAGAGGAACTACTGCCAATCTTGGCAAGACTCTTTCATGAAATTGAACAAACAGAAACACTTCCAAATAGCTTTTATGAAGCCAACATCACCTTGATACCTAAACCAGACAGAGACGCTACCAAAAAAGAAAATTACAGACCAATATCACTGATGAATGCAGATGCAAAGATCCTCAACAAAATCCTGGCAAATAGGATTCAATGCCTCGTTAAGAAGATCATCCACTACGATCAAGTAGGTTTCATCCCAGGAATGCAAGGCTGGTTTAACATCCGTAAATCTATCAACATAATACACAACATCAATAACAAGAAAAATAAAAACCACATGATCATATCAATAGATGCAGAGAAAGCATTTGATAAGGTCCAACACCCATTCTTGATCAAAACTCTCAGCAAGATGGGAATGGAGGGAACCTTTCTCAATATAGTGAAGGCGATCTACCACAAGCCAGAGGCAAATATTATCCTCAATGGAGAAAAACTGAAAGCCTTCCCTCTAAATTCTGGCACAAGACAAGGCTGTCCTCTCTCACCACTCCTATTCAACATAGCACTGGAAGTACTTGCTATAGCGATTAGGCAAGAAAAGGATATCAAGGGAATCCAGATAGGAAAGGAAGAAGTCAAGCTCTCACTGTTTGCAGATGACATGATACTCTACTTAGAAAACCCTAAAGACTCTACCAAAAAGCTTCTAGAAACAATAGACTCATATAGCAAGGTGGCAGGCTACAACATTAACACACAAAAATCAATGGCCTTTCTATATACCAATAGTAATAAGGATGAAATGGACATTAAGAAAACAACCCCATTCACAATAGTACCACACAAACTCAAATATCTTGGAATCAACTTGACTAAATATGTGAAGGACCTATACAAAGAAAACTATAAAACTCTGCTCCAAGAAATAAGAGAGGACACACGGAAATGGAAACACATACCCTGCTCATGGATTGGCAGGATTAACATCATCAAAATGTCAATACTCCCCAAGGCATTATACAGATTTAATGCCATCCCTCTAAAGATACCCATGACATTCTTCAAAGAAGTGGATCAGACACTTTTGAAATTCATTTGGAACAATAAACACCCTCGAATAGCTAAAGCAATCATTGGGAAAAAGAATATGGGAGGAATTACTTTTCCCAACTTTAAACTGTACTACAAAGCAACAGTTATCAAAACAGCATGGTATTGGAATAAGGATAGGTCCTCAGATCAGTGGAATAGGCTTGAATACTCAGAAAATGTTCCCCAGAGATACAACCATCTAATTTTTGATAAAGGAGCAGGAAATCCTAAATGGAGCAGGGAAAGCCTCTTCAACAAGTGGTGTTGGCACAATTGGATAGCCACTTGCAAAAAATTAAACTTAGACCCCCAGCTAACATCATGTACGAAGGTAAAATCCAAATGGATTAAAGACCTCGATATCAGCCCCAAAACCATAAGATATATAGAACAGCACATAGGCAAAACACTACAGGACATTACAGGCATCTTCAAGGAGGAAACTGCACTCTCCAAGCAAGTGAAAGCAGAGATTAACAGATGGGAATATATTAAGCTGAGAAGCTTCTGCACCTCAAAGGAAATAGTGCCCAGAATACAAGAGCCACCCACTGAGTGGGAGAAACTATTCACCCAATACCCATCAGATAAGGGGCTAATCTCCAAAATATACAAGGCACTGACAGAACTTTACAAGAAAAAAACATCTAACCCCATCAAAAAATGGGGAGAAGAAATGAAAAGACACTTTGACAAAGAAGAAATACGCATGGCCAAAAGACACATGAAAAAATGTTCCACATCACTAATCATCAGGGAGATGCAAATCAAAACAACGATGAGATACCACCTCACACCCCAGAGAATGGCACACATCACAAAGAATGAGAATAAACAGTGTTGGCGGGGATGTGGAGAGAAAGGAACTCTTATCCACTGCTGGTGGGAATGCTGTCTAGTTCAACCTTTATGGAAAGCGATATGGAGATTCCTCCAAAAACTGGAAATCGAGCTCCCATACGATCCAGCTATACCACTCCTAGGAATATACCCTAGGAACACAAAAATACAATACAAAAACCCCTTCCTTACACCTATATTCATTGCAGCTCTATTTACCATAGCAAGACTCTGGAAACAACCAAGATGCCCTTCAACAGACGAATGGCTAAAGAAACTGTGGTACATATACACAATGGAATATTATGCAGCTGTCAGGAGAGATGAAGTCATGAAATTTTCCTATACATGGATGTACATGGAATCTATTATGCTGAGTGAAATAAGTCAGAGAGAGAGAGAAAAACGCAGAATGGTCTCACTCATCTATGGGTTTTAAGAAAAATGAAAGACACCCTTGTAATAATAATTTTCAGACACAAAAGAGAAAAGAGCTGGAAGTTCCAGCTCACCTCAGGAAGCTCACCACAAAGAGTGATGAGTTTAGTTAGAGAAATAACTATATTTTGAACTGTCCTAATATTGAGAATGTATGAGGGAAATGTAGAGCCTGTTTAGGGTACAGGCGGGGGTTGGGTGGGGAGGAGGGAGATTTGGGACTTGGGTGATGGGAATGTTGCACTGGTGATGGGTGGTGTTCCTTTTATGACTGAAACCCAAACACAATCATGTATGTAATCAAGGTGTTTAAATAAAAAAAAAAAAAAGAAAAAAGAAAAGAAAATAGGAACATTTTCATTGTGCTTAATTTTATTTACAATGAAGATTACTAGCAATGAAAGTTAAAAAAATAAATGCTATTCATTACTTCAAAGTGATCTTTTGATGGAGCTAGTATATGTCAGGGTGTTTATTTAGTCTTTCTATAAGCATGACCAACCTCTGATAAAAAAATACCAATGTGTTGAATAGTTAGATGTTCAATATTTATACCACTAGTACTATGTTTCCTTCTTTTCAAAGAAATATGACATACTTTGCCAAAATGAAGCAATAAAATTAAGTCTATACTCATTAGCTTATTATGATGCCACCATTGTAAGACATGATTTTAACTTTGTAACTGTGCTGGTAAACATCAAAAACTATTTTTCAAAACACACAACTTCAGAAACTCATTGTACCTTGCTAGGCTTTTCCTACTTTTATACAGTCTCTAGGACTTATATTAGTTATAAACCAGTGATTTAATGCATCTTTAAAGTTGAGTCATTAAATTATATATTTTATTTCAAAATTTGGCTTTTTAGTGCATAAACATTTTAGTTTTGTAGACTTATTTAGAAAATGTAACTAATGAAAGTAATTTAATAAATTAAAACACGGAACACTATTCATGTTCATCCATGTATAAGCAAATTTCATGACTTCATTTTTTCTAAGGGCTGCTTAGTATTCCATTGTGTAGATGTACCACTCTTTATTTAGCCACTCATTTGTTGACGGGTAGCTGGATTGTTTCCAGACTCTGGCTATTGTAAATAGTGCTACATTAAATATAAGAGTGCAGAGGGCATATGTGTGTGTGTGTGTGTGTGTGTGTGTGTGTGTGTGTGTGTTCCTGGAGTATATCCCTAGGAGTGGTATTTCTGGGTCATATGGAAGCTTAATTTCTAGCTTTTTGAGGAATGTCCATATTGTTTTCCAAAAAGGCTGGACCAGTCTACATTTCCACCAGCAGTGAAAGAGAGTCCCTTTCTCCCTGCATCCACACCAGAATTGGTTGTTCTTGTATTTGTTTGGGTTTGTTGTTGTTGTTTTGTTTTTGTGATGTGTTCTAATCTCTGTGGTATGAGATGACAGCTCATTGTTTTTATGAATGCATCTCCCTGATAATTAGTAATAAGGAGCATTTTTCCATGTACCTTTTGGCCCTCTGTATTTCTTGTTTGAGGAAATGTCTTTTCATCTCTTCTCTCCAATTTTTGATGGAGTTACATTATTTTTTCTTGTTAAATTCAATCAGTATATTATAGATATTAATCCCTTATCTGATAGGTATTGGATGAAGAGTTTCTCCCAGTATGTCGGTAGCTTTTGTATCTGAGTCACTATTTCCTTTAAGGTCTAGAAATTTCTGAGTTTAATATAGTTCAATTTGTTTATCTTTGTTTCCATTTGCTTGGCCAGTTTCATCTTTGAAGATGCCTTTAGCTTCAATGTCATGGAGTATTCTACCTAAATTTTTCTATATATACCTTATACTTTCAGGTCTGATATCAAGGTCTTTATTCCATTTTGATTTGACTTTTGTATATGGTGTTAAGGAAAGGCCTGAGTTGTTGTTTTCATGTAGTTGACTAGTTTTTCCCAGAACCACTTGTTGAAGAGGCCTTCCTTCTTCCACTTTAAATTTCTTGCTTCTTTATCAAAATATAATTGTTCATAAACCCATGGGTCCACATTTAGATATTCAAGTCTATTCCATTGATCTAAGGGTCTGTCTTTATTTCAATACCATGCTGTTTTCAAGATTACTGCTTTATATTACAGTTTAAAGTTGGGGAAAGTGTTTTCATCCCTCTTTTATTTTTGCCAAGGATTGCTTTAGCAATCCTTATTCATGGATGTTTGTTTCTCCATATGAATTTTAGGGGCATCTGATCCACTTATTTGAAAAAAGTCATGAGAAATTTTGTAGGGATTGTATTAAATATGTACAATTCTTTAGAAAGTATTGGCATTTTAATTATATTAATTCTCAATCCATGAGTAATGTATGTCTCCATTTTCTTGTGATATATGATGGTTTGTTTTTTTCTATAAATATTTAATTTTTCAATATTTCAGTTACAGAGTGAGAAATTAGAATGGGGACTGCTTAATGACATATGAGTAGGTTCTAAATTTGAATGTTTGCTCCCTACCATCTTTGAGTCACTGACTAGATTCTCCTTGCCTTGGTATATTATTCAATCTCTAGATATAGAAAACAAAATAAAGGGCAAACTGAAGTGTTGAGGAAGGAGGAAAAAGTCATTGGTGGTTGTGGGGACTCTACTTCTATAATTCAGAAGGTATCAGAAAGAGAATCCTTGGGGCCGGTGAGGTGGTGCTAGTGGTAAGGTGTCTGCCTTGCAAGCGCTAGCCAAGGAAGGACCGAGGTTTGATCCCCCGGCGTCCCATATAGTCCCCCCAAACCAGGGGCAATTTCTGAGCACTTAGCCAGGAGTAACCCCTGATCATCAAATGGGTGTGGCCGAAAACCCCCCAAAAAAAGAAAAAGAGAGAGAGAGAGAGAGAAAAAGAGAATCCATGTTGGGATTCTTCAAATTTGCATTCTTTCTCTCAGTCTCTATCTCAATACTAGATTTATGGTTTATTTTTTTATATTTTCAGGTTTTATAGTCAATTTTCTAGGGAAAGAACTAATTTGTCCTAGCTATTGTGAATATTTATATTTAGAACCCTATTTAAAAGCAGCCAGGAGCTCAAAGTGCCCACATACATGTAAATCAGCAAACCAGATGTAAATAAGAATGTGAATAAGCAAAGTTCTTAGCAGCTCCCACTGTTTTTCCTTCTATGGAATTTAATAAAAGGATTTCTATATGCTACATAGGGAGCATTTTGAATCTTGGATTGGGGAAGTACATATGGGTCTCACCATGAATGTACTTTCCAGTTTGCCCTTTTTATTGGTGTTTTGTTTCTTATAAAACAGTGTGTGGTTGGAATAATTGCTCTTGTTTGAGATCAACATCATGTGCCAGTTGATTACAATTGTGTAGGCAAGAACTCCAGAGTAAAGCAAGAATGCCATTCCCTACTACTTAGGGGTATTGAGTGAGTGGGTAGAGCAGTTTCTAGAGAAGAGATACTGGAAATAATTTAAATAGCATGCCTCTTTTGCCAGGAACTTGATTTTTCCTTTGTGCCAGCTAAAATGCAACTTTAGGTTTGCGTGAATTCTTAGTTAAATTTAATATTTATGTAGCCTCTAAGGAGCTAAATAACCAGATTTCTGACTATATTTAAGTGTGCAGATGGTACAGTATATTTGTGTGGACTTTTGCTAATCTGCTCTTTGTTCATCTACTTTAAAAGCCTCCTGACAGATAGGCAGATAAAAATGTCTACAGTCTCTTATCATGGAAGTACAAGTCAAAATGATAATACAATATCACCTCATGCCTACTTGTGAAAATGTCCATAGCAAACCCCAGAAACAAGAAGTTTTCTTGAGCACTGATGGGTCTGACTGAAAAGCTCCATTCCTGGTGCCCAAGTGTTAGCACAGTGATAGTGTGTTTGCCTTGCATGTGGCCAACCTGGGATGGACCCAAGTTTGATCCCCAGGATCCCATATGACCACCTGAACCTTTCAGGAATGATTTCTGATTGCAGATCCAGGAGTAAGCCTGTATACTACTGGGTGTGACCCAAAAACAGGAAAAAAAAAAAAAAAGCTCCCTTTCCAAACAAAACCAACAGAAAGATAGTACAGCTGATAGGGATTTGCCTTGTACTTGTAAAACCTTGATTTGATCTGCAGCACCTAAAATTTCCAGTAGTAGGTCATGACAAGAATAGAGAGTAATCCATGAGTACTACCAGGTGTGTCTTCCTCCTCAAATAAAAACAAAGCAACAATATTGCTGGTATGAGTATGGGGAAAGTGGAATCTTAATTTACCATTGGTGAGAACATATATTGGTACAGCCTATAGGGAAAACAGAATGGGCACTTCTTAAAACATTGCAATAAATTTGCTATATGATTTATAAATTCTTTTTTCACGTTATCTCTGTAAAAAACACAAAAACTTACTAATTCTAAAAGATATGTGTACACCATGTTTATTGCAGTGCTATTTGCAATTACCAATATTTGGTTTACAGCCCAACAACCAATATTTGGTTTACAGTCCAACACTGAACAACAGATAAAGTAGTTGTGGTACTTATTCCTAAAGTGATGCCATTCAGTTATAAAGTATAAATCTCACCTTCACTACAACATGATTGAAATTTAAAAAAAGTTTGTACCAAGCTTCCTACCATGGATTGGTCCTCCTGAAAGGAAATAAAGTGATAGTCATAATACCCCTTCAGCAACAATATCAAAAATTACAGTGTCTAAAATTAAAAGATATATATATATATATAATATATATATATATATATATATATAGAGAGAGAGAGAGAGAGAGAGAAGAAAAATGTCTGCTGAAGGGGAAGGTTGAGGGAGGGTGGAAGAGAAATTGGGGACATGAGAGGTATGAAATGTGCATTGGTGAAGGATGTTGTACATTGTATGACTGAAAATCAATCATGAACAACTTTGCAATAATGCATAAAACACCCAACTGTGCCGTGGACGTCCTGCGTCTCAGCAATTCACGTGTATCATAGCACTACACAATAGGAAAGCAGGAGCACGAGCGGTCAAATATGAAATATGAAATAAATGAAACCACACAGAGAATGTGGGGTCAACATGTTTCTGGCAGGACTGCGACAAGTTTAATTTTTTGAGCAGGGGAATTTATAGGGGTAAAATTAGCCACAGGTGAAGAATAATTGTAATCACAAAGCCTAGTATAACAATAACAATACCCAAGCTATGGGTGTGACTATAAAATTGTAAATTACAAGAGAGAAGGTCACAGCTCAAGGTAACTCTTAGCAAGCTTGCTTTAAATGCAAAATCAGGATTAGGAGAAAATAGGAAATATCTAGAAACTTGGTCTTTCTAGGCTGGACTCTATTGTTTTAGAGGTTAAGTGAAGGGAGGTACCAAATCCCCAGGAATGAGCTTCCCTACTTCTAAAGGAGGGTCAAAAGTCAAAATCTGTATTCTGGTTACGCCCTTGATTACCAGAAACTGCAGCTGCAAAGGACATATTTGAAAAGGAGAGAAAAATTGTCTTTGCTTTTAGGGCTGACTATATCCAGAAAAAGGGATTCTCAGAAAAACTTTGGTGCTCAAATTTTTGAGCCAAATTATTTGATAGAGGCTATTATTTTGCCTGATATATACAAAGGAGAGATAGTCAAATACTGGCTGAAAATGTAATGCCAGGCATCTCTTTGGAAATTCCTCAACCATCCATGCAGGGGAAAAAGGCGTCCAGAGCGGGCCTTTTGAGGAACCCCATGGGGGTTAAATTAGTTCTACCCACCAGGAAAATCTGAGGATACATCTGGTGGACTGAGCCCCCCTAAAAGCTTAGGCATGCCCTGGCAATACACTTTTTTTTTATAAAGGTCACAACAGGTAGTGCTCAGGTGTTACTCCTGGCTCTGCGCTCAGAAGTTTTTCCTGGCAGGTTCAGGGGACCATATGGGATGCCGTGTTTGAACCACTGACTTTCTGCATGCAAGGCAAACGCTTTACCTCTATGCCATCTCTCAGGCGTGTCTTGTAATATTAAATCATTTTCTTGCTGTGAAAATAGAAGGTGGAGAAATAACAGCACCAAAAAAAAAAAAATTAGCAATCTGATCCCAGCAATGTGGGATACAGAAGTTGTAATTAATATAAAATTTATATCAGCTAAATTGGTCAAAATAGTATGAAGACTAGGATATCAATTATCATCTAAGTTACGAGGACTAAAATATAGACTAATATAGGCAGAATCTTTCCTGACACCGAGGAGTTAGAACAATTAAGTAAAGCACTGTATACAAGAAAATTATAAAAAGCAAAAATTATTGGAGTAATACTAATGTTTTCTGTCCCTGCCATAAACATAGGAAATTTAAAGTTCAGAGTGGAATAATTAAAAATAGAAAACAATAGAATATATAAACAGATTTTGATAGGAATATTGTTCAAGAAAGGGGAACTGCTGGTTTGCTGAATCTCCCCATATACACACACGTATATATATATAATTTTTTTTCTAAATTCCAATAATTTAGATAAGACAGTAAATGGTAGCAGCTGCTGTTAAACAAATTAGACTTAACAAGAAACATATACACAGAAGAGTAAAAGGTGGTATTTTTTGTATGAGTCTATAAATTCAGTGCTGATTTTTAAGAGTGTATCAGTTCAGTTTTTTTTTTTTTTTTGGTCCCCCAATTCACAATACATACCCGGCAAGGGGCCTGTGTTGAGGTGTATATGGGGTGCCTTTACTGTACCTCCTCTTTCTATACAGCCAGTGTAAAGAACACAGCCTGTGGTAAGAATTGGGAGGCCTTATTTTATCTTTTATTTTTTTTTTTCTTCAGGGCAAACTAAAGTTGTTTTTTTTTTTTTAAGTAAGAATTCATTTAAAGGACAAAATTGATTAACATAATAAGGTAAACTAATATAACATAATATAGTGACATAACATAACATATAATATAATTAATATAATAATAATACATGTAAGTCAAAGAAAGTTTCTGATTAAAAGCACAATTTTTTTTTCCATAATGGCTTACATATCTTTCACTGTAGTATTTTGGGTACATATTCACATTAAATCAGGGGAATACCCATCACCTAATATGTCCTCTTCTCAATCAAAAATCAAATATACTGAAAATAGGTAGAGTCCTGTCTAGAGGCTTCCAAACTCAGTTTGAGAGAGGATGTGAAAAAAGTAATTAAAATACCACAACAATACACACACACACAAAAAAAAATATCGAATTAAATAACCGATAAGCACCACAACAATAAAGACAGGCACCACACAATAATCTCGGTTCTGAAATCAAATCATACTCAAGTGCAAAAAGAAAAAGAAAGACAAAACAAAATAAAATAAAATAATATTGGAGACATCAACCGTAATCTCCACACCAAAATAAAGATGTCAAAAAAATAGATCATTTATTCTCCTCTTGCTGCTTTCGTGGTATGTGGAAGACTTCTACTTTATCTTGGATGGTAAAATCAGACCTGTTTCTAGAGATCTTGGTGGCTGTGAGGATCAGGGAATGGAGTTTATGAAGTCTTTCTTTGTGGTTCTAGCAGTTATGCTTCTTCAATGTCCTTTTTTTGTTTTTTATGTATTCTAGGTGTTTCAGAATAGTGCTACCATTCTGTGTTTTTCTTTTGTCTTCTGACTTACTTCGTTTAACATAACATGATCTAGGTCCATCCACGTTGCTGCAAAGTCTGTGATTGTATCATTTCTAACTGCCATGTAATATTCCATTGTTCAGTTTTTTAATTTTTATCTGCGAGTCCAATGTCATCTGTTTCCAGGCACTCTCCAGTAGTTAGTTAGCTGTTGACAGGAGTTTCCAGGATGTCTGCATTCTGGTACCTTTTGGTTGTCACAGGATGGGGGGATTGAGCAGCTGATTCAGCAAGCGGATTCTTTCTCTGTTCAGGCGGAGATTCAGTCCAGGCAAAGACTCTGTCCAGGGGATCAGATAGTTCCTGCTTTCTTTCTGAAAAACTGGAAACTTAAGCTAGATGTTAGTGCAGACATTGTTGTTAAACAATATTGTTGCTTACTATTGACTGGGCCCCAGAGAATATATCTCTAGACCTGTATTAAATTTTGGTAGCTTTAATTATTTTCAGGGGAAGCTATAGGCTTCCCATCTAAGAAATAATATAAGCTACTGTGATTGCAAGTGAATGCAATTGACTGGTTTGATTCCTCAGTTTTAATTCCTGGAAAAGATCAGATTAGTGGGATTTACCTGAGCAGATCAGGGCTTGGAGCTGCAAGTGGTCCTCTCCTTATAGGAGGGCAGAATTTTCTTTGAAATGACACAAAAATTAAGTCAAAGCACCATAGTATTAATTATTGCACACTGGTTATGAAGCAAGGTAAATACATTATAGTCATAATATTGAAATGCATTTTATATGCAAGTAAAAAGTAGTGGTGGTAGGTATAGCTATATTTTTTATATGTAACAGTATATGAATTTACTTTTTACATTTAGAGGTCCAATAAGTAGTTACTCCTGTGATATATGTATTCAAAGCAAGCAGAGAAAAAATATAGTAAGCTAGTATAAATTGCTGCATAATGCACATGAATCAATGTAATTTTAAATTTATAGTAGATATAACTAGAGTTCACACTTATATACACATACAGATTTATGGAAATACCTGACAAAAATGATTAAGATTTTTTCCTAAGTATATAAGTATTATAAACAACTTTGTTAACCAGGGTCTTTAGATAAATTTATTTATTTGAAAATGTGCCAAATAAAATGCATAGAGAAAGATTGACATGAAAAGTCTTACTCTTTTTTTTTTTTTTTTTTGCCTAGAAGCTTCTGCACTTCAAAGTAAATGTGCCTAGAATACAAAAGCCAACCATAGCATGGGAGAAACTATTCACCCAATACCTATCAGGAGCTAATATAGAAAATATTCAAGGTACTGACATAACTTAACAAGAAAAAAAAAATAAAACCTCATCAAAAAATGGGGAGAAGAAATAGACACTTTGTCAAAGAAGAAATACAAATGGCCAAAAGACACATGAAAAAATGCTCCACATTACTAATAATCAGGGAGATGCAAATTAAAACAATGAGGAGGTACCATCTCATGCCACAGAGTCTGGCACATGTCACAAAGAACAAGAGCAATCAGTGCTGTAGGGGATGTGGAGAGAAAGGAACTCTCATTCACTGCTGGTGGGAAGGCTGTCTAGTCAAGCCTTTATGGAAAACAATATGGAGATTCCTCAAAAAACTGGAAATTGAACTCCCATATGATCCAGCTATACCACTCCTAGGGATATAACCTAGGAACACAAAAATACAATTCAAAAATCTCTTCCTCACACCTATATTTATTGCAGCACTATTTACAATAGCCAGACTCTGGAAACAACCAAGATGCCCTTTAACAGATGAATGGCTAAAGAAACTATGGTACATATACACAATGGAATATTATGTAGCCATCAGGAGAGATGAAGTCATGAAATTTTCCTATAAGTGCATGCACATGGAATCTATTATACTGAGCAAAATAAGTCAAACAGAGAGAGATAGACTCATATTTGTCTCACTCATCTATGGGTTTTAAGAAAAATTAAGGACATTATTGTAATAATGCCTAGAGACAATAGAGATGAGGGTCAGGCCAGGCTCACAATATGAAGCTCACCACAAAGAGTGGTGAGTACAGTTAGGGAAATAACTACACTAACAACTATCATGACAGTTTTAATGAGTGAGAGAAATAGGATGCCTGTCTCAAATACAGACAGGGTTGGGAAGTAGAAGGGGGGGGCATTGGTGGTGGGAATGTTGCACTGGTGAAGGGGGTGTTTTATTTATGACTGAAACCCAACTATAATTACGCTTGTAATCATGGTGCTTAAATAAATATTTTATATAAAAATTTTTTATTTAAACAACTTTATTACATACATGATTGTGTTTGGGTTTCAGTGATGTAAAGAACACCATCCATCACTAGTGCAACATTCCCATCACCAATGTCCCAAATCTTCCTCCTCCCCACGCAACCCCCACCTGTACTCTAGACAGGCTTTCTATTTTCCTCGTACGTTCTCATTATTAGGATACTTCAAAACATAGTTATTTCTCTAACTAAACTCATCCCTGTTTGTGGTGAGCTTTATGAGGTGAGCTGTAACTTCCAGCTCTTTTTCTCTTTTGTGTCTGAGTTATTATTACAAGAATGTCTTTCATTTTTCTTAAAACCCATAGATGAGTGAGACCATTCTGTGCCTTTCTCTCTCTGACTTATTTCACTCAGCATAATAGATTCCATGTACATCCATGTATAGGAAAATTTTATGACTTCATCTCTCCTGACAGCTGCATAATATTCCATTGTGTATATGTACCACAGTTTCTTTAGCCATTCATCTGTTGAAGGGTATCTTGGCTATTTCCAGAGTCTTGCTATGGTAAATAGTGCTGCAATAAATATAGGTGTAAGGAAGGGATTTTTGTATTATATTTTTATGTTTCTAGGGTATATTCCTAGGAGTGGTATAGCTGGGTCGTATGGGAGCTCGATTTCCAGTTTTTGGAGGAATCTCCATATTGCTTTCCAGAAAGGTTGAACTAGACAGCATTCCCACCAGCAGTGGATAAGAGTTCCTTTCTCTCCACATCCCCGGCCAACACTGCTTGTTCTCATTCTTTGTGATGTGTGCCATTCTCTGTGGTGTGAGGTGGTACCTCATAGTTGTTTTGATTTGCATCTCCCTGATGATTAGTGATGTGGAGCATTTTTCAGGTGTCTTTTGGCCATTTGTATTTCTTCTTTGTCAAAGTGTCTGTCCATTTCTTCTCCCCATTTTTTGATGGGATTAGATGTTTTTTTCTTGTAAATTTCTGTCAGTGCCTTGTATATTTTGGAGATTAGCCCCTTGTCTGATCGGTATTGGGTGAATAGTTTCTCCCACTTAGTGTGGGGCTCTTGTATCCTGGGCGCTATTTCTTTTGAGGTACAGAAGCTTCTCAGTTTAATATATTCCCATCTGTTAATCTCTGCTTTCACTTGCTTGGAGAGTGTAGTTTCCTCTTTGAAGATGCCTTTAGTCTCAATGTCTTGGAGTGTTTTACCTACGTGTTATTCTATATATCTTATGGTTTCGGTCTGATATCGAGGTCTTTCATCCATTTGGATTTAACTTTCATACATGATGTTAGCTGGGGGTCTAAGTTTAATTTTTTGCAAGTGGCTAGCCAGTTGTGCCAACACCACTTGTTGAAGAGGCTTTCTTTGCTTCATTTAGAATTTCTTACTCCTTTATCAAAAATTAGGTGATTGTATGTCTGGGGAACATTCTCTGAGTATTCAAGCCTATTCCACTGATCTGAGAGCCTGTCTTTATTCCAATGCCATGCTGTTTTGATAACTATTGCTTTTTAGTAGAGTTTAAAGTTGGGGAAAGTAATTCCTCCCATATTCTTTTTCCCAATGATTGCTTTAGCTATTCTAGGGTGTTTATTGTTCCAAATGAATTTCAAAAGTGCCTGATCCACTTCTTTGAAGAATGTCATGGGTATCTTTAGAGGGATCACATTAAATCTGTACAATGCTTTGGGAAGTATTGCCATTTTGATTATATTAATCCTGCCAATCCACGAGCAGGGTATGTGTTTCCATTTTCGCGTGTCGTCTCTTATTTCTTGGAGCAGAGTTTTATAGTTTTCTTTGTACAGGTCCTTCACATTTTTAGTTAAGTTGATTCCAAGATATTTGAGTTTGTGTGGCACTATTGTGAATGGGGTTGTTGTCTTAATGTCCATTTCTTTCTTATTACTATTGGTGTATAGAAAGGCCATTGATTTTTGTGTGTTAATTTTGTAGCCTGCCACCTTGCTATATGAGTCTATTGTTTCTAGAAGCTTTATATAAAATTTTTTTTAAAAAGAAAAGTCTTACTCTTACAGCATATAAAGAAACAAAACAAGAGAAAAAGGCCTAATGAAAGCAAACCCTTAGACTTACCACAGAACTGAGAATACCAAGAAAAATGCGAGGAAGATTCAATGGACTGTGGTGAAAGAATACTAGCAATTTGGTAATGTATATAATGCAGTAACATTATACCCCTAACACATGTAAATGTTTGCATTCTTACAATTTTACCTCAATAAAAAATTATGTTCCAGGGTCCAAATATATAATATAGCAGGTAAGTATTTTGCCTCGTATGCAGCTGACCTGTGACCCACCAGGTGTCATACTTCAGTACAGAACCAAGAGAAAACCTTGAATACTATAGGTGTGACAAACCTCCTCAACCTCCACAAAAAGGAAAAAAAGTTATACTTTAGTATTCACTATGAAATAAAAAAAGTTTTTAGAGCTTTTTACTAATGAATTATTGATGTAAAATGATGCTATTGTTTTTAAAATCCTGTGAAACTGACAACTCTAGATTTTTAGATATCTTTAATTTAACTTTCCCAGTCATTGACCCAACTACTTTTTTATGTACTTATGGTGGCTCTGACTAGAGCTGTGGTAATGGACACAAAAACCTATCCTTGTAGATCTTTCATTGCTGTGTGCTTGTGTATTTACACTGCGTACAAATAAGCAAACAAATATACAATAGAATGTCAAATTGCCAAGTTCTTGGAATAAATCTAAAACAGAACAAAGATATAGTTATTGAAAGTACTATTTTATATAGGGAGGGTGAATTAAGCCGTCTTCCAAAGAGATTCAGTTTTCTGCCACAGGACCCTATGTGATACATTGTAAGTGAATGTCAGGAACAGCAAAGGGCTCTTCACTCCACAGTGACTGGAGTAAAGTGACACTGGGAAGGAAAACATGGAATGAGTTTACGTGGGTAGCAAGAAGAGCACTCCTTCTATTCATGGGAACATTTTTATTCTATGTGAGACAAGACATTATAACCTGGATTTAAAGTACAGGAACAATGCTTTAAGTTCTTTCATCTCCCACCCATTAATGTTGCTAAACAAAATTCTTACACAAAAGGCAAAGAAACATATACCATATGGCAAGAATTTTAGGATTAGAGCTACAAGGCAGTATTCTGGGCATAGCGGTACCTTTGGGGTTCAGTGTGCTGTGTATACCACTGTTCAAACAAGCCATTAACTTAGTGACTGTGTGAAGAAAAGCAAATAGCACCAGGTTGAAATTGTTCAGTGGTGAGTCAGAATTACTCTGTTTCTACCTGTATGCCTCAGGTGATTGGAAAGTTATTTGTAGGTACAGAAAAACTTTGCTGACATGAAGCATAAATTAAATGACACTCCTGGTATCAAGAATAAAGAGAGAAAAAAAATTTAAAAAAGGAATAAAGAGAAATTTACCTTTATTTTCAGAAATCTGTTAAATTAGTTTGGAAAAATGAGCAGATATGAATTTGGTCTGAGATAGGTTTTGATGAATAAATAGTCTACTTTCTTTTAAACAGTCATTTCAGTGGGTTTCCAGCAGTTTGCTCAGGCCAATTCCAGAAACACTTTCTCCGTGGTTCAAAGATATGGTGATAGATTTCAGGATCCAGTGCCTGATCCTGTGATTCCACATTTGCTAGTTTGCCATGGAAAACTCTGGCTTTTCCCTGGGTGACTCTATATATTATTTCTACCTTCTAGATATTTTCCAATGTAGATATTTAAACTAGAAAATAACTGTGATTCAATTCTAGCTCCACAACAAGATCTCCATGCATCCTAATCAGCAAGTAAATTCTTTTGGCCTAAGTTTCCTCATTTGTGAAGTACTTTCCTGTGGTGGTAGGATGTAAAGTACCCTGAAAAGAACTTGGCATTCAGAAACTACCTGAGAAATGCAATAAACCTCAGAAAGTGAGGTTTGAATCTCTTTAAGTTCTATGACTTAAAGATTAGTTGACTTTATGGGGTCATTTTTACATATTATTAGTGTCAGAAAAATGAAAATTTTGCTCTGTGCAGTTCCTGGTCATGGTCCAGCTAGAAACTTAACCTCCTTTTTCATCGTTCTGTCCAGTCACTAAAAGGAAGAGGAGCCAAGACCTATCAAGCAGCTACTCCAGAAGAGAAACCATAAATCATGATCCTCAGATTTTAAAGTATATTATCTTTATCCAACAGTTGGGAAAAAAATCTCTGATAAAACAAAAATGAAGAATTTACCAACTGACATTGTATAACCAAAATTCAATTATGAACAACTGTGTTACTGTGTATCTCATGGTGATTCAATTAAAATTAGTTTTAGAAAAGTTAAAAAAAAATAACCATCTGTAATGACCTTAAAAAAAGAATTTACCACCCACCTGATTAAGTTTCAGTAATAGAGTTGCAACTTAGGTCTGGCTGGGTCTCAAATGTGAGTTCCTTCCAGAGATTGGTAGTCTACAGAGAGTATAATGTCACTAGCAAACACTCGTTACATTAGAGAAATATCTTGAAAGCAAAACAGGGGTATGAGTAGAGACTACTGTTTTACTCTTTTCCTATCTGAATCTCATTACATTTTGTGAAAATTGGGGTAACAATGCTAAGGATGTCTGAGTATAACTTGATCCTTGACTGTACAAGACAATACTTCTAGTCTATTTTAAGAATCTCTTTCTGACAATCTTCTCTTGAATCATACAGTCCTTCTACAATAATGTAGTCACTTAGATGCTTAATCTGTCTCCTGGGGAACTCCACCTGGCTTACTACAGCTTGACTCAGACATGGAGCGATATCTTAAATACCACCAGTGTCTCTCTTGTAAAATAAATAGTCCTAGATCTTTCAAGTTTCTATTAGATCTATTTCCTTGTCCTTTTCATAATTTCCACAAATTTTTGCTGGACATTTCTATTTCTATTTCAATTTTTTTACCTAAATTGCTAAATTCCAAAGTTGGATATTCCAATGGAGCTCTGAAAAGTATACCAGAGCAGTGGTTTTTCAGTCTTTTAGATAAACTAGGAGAAATAATTTATTTATAATTTTAATTAGAAATACTATTTTTATAATAGTGTTTTATGCTTGTTCCTAAATCTAGCATCATAAGATAAAAATTTATTCAGATATACTTTATATTAAGCAGAAAAATCTTTTCATAGACTAGTCAGAAATGTCTCTGACTAACATGGATATATTCCATAGTCAAGCTGTTACAAACTACTGAGCTAGTAGACTGGTTCCACAATCCTGCATTATGTCACAGGACATGGTAGTGCCATACCATTATTGTCACAGGCCATAGTCATGTTAATTATATGTTACAGACCATGGTAATTCCATGGCATTATTGAATCATTTTTTACTGCAAAGGAATGATATCTTGTAAAAAAAATTAGTATCTTGAATATTATCATACAAGTATTGCCGCGAATATGAAAATGATCAAAGCCTGCACATACAGTTTTAGATTTAAGGAAAACATACCATTTCTTGATTTAAGAAAAAAAATCTTAAAATGAGTGCCTTTTCCATTAGCACAAGAATTTAGAAAGCATTTCAAATATATAAATTAATTAAACCTACTTTATTCTGGCCCAAGCAGAGGAAAATCTTTAATAAAATTTTGGAGCTATCCCCCAGGAAGTAGTAAAGTAATTAAAATACAAATATTATAAGCCTTACTTGGGTTTTGAGGGGTTACTCTCTGGGGCGAGCACCTAGCTAAGCTCAGGGCTTGCTCCTGAGTCTGAGCTTAAGGATCAATTCTGATGGGCTTGGAGGATCATAGAAGTTACAGTTATTGAATCCTGGTTGCCAGGTACCAGGCAAACACCCTATTATTGCCATAGTATGGCACTTTGGGGGACCTAAAAGAAAGTGCTTGGAATTAAGAAAGAAGCATTGCTTTACTTTTGGCAATACTACTTTGTATATATGTGATACAGGAAACATGATCAGTATTTGAAAATGAAAGTTTGATATCTTATATGATTAATTATTTGAGACTTATTATCATGATTTGGTTAAATTTTTCAGTTTATTCTGGGGATTAGAAAAGCGCTCAACATCCTAATATTCCTAATGTTTTTTATTGCATTTTGATCATAGTTTCTAATAGAAAATCATGTTATCATAGAATTTGTGAAAAAATTAATGCTTCCACTTATAGAAATATGTTATTTAACAAGTTGATTGAAATAAGCAGACAGATTCATTCCAGAGATAGTACTCACAGTGATTAGCAGTCTGACCTTAAGTATGACTAAAACGTAGTGTCAAGAGGTATTTGTGAAGTTTAATGTACATACCTTTTTTTTTTCTGGTTTTGGAACCACATCCTGTGTTGCTCAGGGCTTACTCTTAGCTCTGTGCTCAGGGATCATGCCTGGCACCTGGATATATCCAAGTGGTTACAAGTCAAGTGTCCTACCCTTTGTACTATTTTTCTAGTCCTGGAAGTCTTAAAATAGGTTTGGAACATGGTTACAGCTTAAAAATTGGTATATTGGTAGATAAGAGTACACAAATATTCTTATCAATTCTTCTAGTTTTTCTAGTTATTTTACTTCTAATCCAGTTCTTTAAAATATTAATCATCTCATTTTACCTCTTTATTGGTAATAATGTAAAATATCAAATTAGCAACACTTTTGAAAGTCCCATTGAAATGCTGCTAACAGAAGTGAACTACTTTTTTCTGATTGCCTTATTTTGTTATAAGCCTTTATTTAACTTAAACTTTTCATTCCTTATGGTATCTATGTGTGCTTTATGCCTACATATTTGTTTTTACAAACATGGCATGATTTTCATCTACCACATAAACAATCCACTAATCACATGTTCATTCATTATCTTTTTTTTTTTACCAGTGGTTACAAGATAGCATTTCTCTCTTTTCCATTTAAATAAGAACTTCAATTTTCCTGGTTTATATATCTATATTGTTTTTAATTCATAGAGTATTTTTTCTCCAACAATTTAAAATTTAGGACAATTAGTGTTATGTTCCTGGCTTATAAAATATTTACAAGAACACAGAAAACATTAATGTTTAGTTTTTACTACTGAAAGAAGCAGAGTGATGACACTATGTGATATTTGCCAACTCAAAAACTAACACAACTTTTTTGGTATTTAAATTCTTATGTGGTCTCACATTGACTCTGGATTTGGTAATAGCAGTCTTGGGCTAATCCGTATATATTGGACCACTCAGTGAAAACTTGATAAGAAATTCTATATGGGAGTTTATTTTCTTGGAGTAGTTGCTTTTTGAACTTAGCTACCATGTTATGGAAAAAGCCAAAGAGTGGTGTGGAAACGATTATATGGGGAGAATTAGAACCTTGGATAATAGCCCTGGTTGAGGTCTCAGCTGACAGTGAACATTAGCCTGCTGGGCCTTTGAGAGAGCTCTGTTGGAAGTGAACCGTTCAAACCTCACATGAATTCAAGATAGCACTTTAAGGAACAGAAATTTCCCTCACCAGAACTTGGTTAAATTGCAGAATTGTGAACAAGTAAATTGTGAACAAGTAATTACCATTGCTTTAAGGTGCCATGCTTGGGGATGGTTTCTATGTCCTAATAGTTGAAACAAATTCACTTTAAATCTGGTCCTTAAATACATAGTCAAGAAAAATTGGAAGCAAAGAGATTCAGTACTAAACAATTATATAGAGATTTTTATTGATGCTATAATTCTTTTTGTTTTATCACATTGTCAGTAATTCAAATCAGTTGTCAGAAATTGTCAGTAAATCAAATCAGAGCCTTATATATGCAAGGTGTGTGCTTTAAAACTGAGCTACATCCCAGCCTCCTAATAGTAGTCGAATTTTTTCCAGGAGATTAATTAGAAATTTTTCCACCTCCAGCAAATATAAATCTCTCTCACCTCTGGCATAATTAGATCTTGAGTATAAGGAACAAATAGAGACTCAGGTAAACATTAAAACTCTTTTTCTAGTGAAGGTGATAGTTTCTTCTCTTGGCTTACCTTTTTGACAAAGATTTGTAGAATGTTATCAGCCATTAATATAGAACTGAAAGATTTACCTTTACATCACTTCAATTCAATGTTATAATCTTTACTAGAGTGAAGTCTCACTTTCTCTTCCCTAACACAATGCTTAATTGTTGACATATGGCCAAGGAGGAGGAGCAAATGACTTACTATCTTCATAGAAAAGACCCAACTCTGATGACAGAAGAATTGAATTGGTACATGTACTACAATTAGATGTACACTCATCCAAATGTACATTATCTGAGGCTGGAAGAGCTCTGAGCTTATCTTTCTTGAGGGACTCTGTGTCTTTCAAAAGGTCCCAACTTCAGGCTTAACTATGAAATGTTTCCTGGCACTTCTTGCTAAATGACAGAATTCTCTTCATTATTCTGAGGCATGTGCCGCCTCTCCAGATGCTGCACTCTCCTTCATGTCTGAGAGAGTAGGTGTGTTTAGTGGTTGGAGCCAGTCTGTATAGTGAGGCAGTGTTGGCTCCAGCTACAGAGAAAATAAAATAGAGAGTATGTAGCCAGGTACCTCCTATGCACAGCAGCTGACAAACTGGAAATCTTGTATATACTTTGCTCCAAGACAGGAGATCTATGGACACTTCATAGAGAAATAAAAACACTGGTATTTTCTTTTGTAATATGACAATTCAATGTAGTAAGCTGAGTTTAAAACAATGAAATTATGTGGGTTTGAACTGTTCCTGTCTTCCTCTATGCTCATTCTTCATTCTTTGCCTTTTGTATTTACAGGTTTCAGATTTACAGATTCCAAATTTTATATATGTCTCTTGACTGAATCTCTGGTGCTGGACTTGTGAACTTGTGAGGGCTGACAATAAGAGACTGGACCAATAATGTAGCTTGATAGTTTCGGAGGTTCTGGAAATTAATCACTTCTAAATATCAAGGAGCAACTGCTGTTAAGTGGGAAGAGAATTAAATGATCTTTATAAATTTGTATGTATATACATGCATGTGCAGTGCTCAGGATCAAACTGAGGCCTCATGCATGCAAAGTATGTACTTTACTACTGAGTTGCATCCCCAACCCTATATATAAAAGTTTTACTGCCCAAACCCCAAGTTAGTTACAAGAATAGGAGCTGGGGTCAAACTTCTCAAGGTTTCTGGATCCTGTTCAAGTTAATATGAGTAAATTTTAATTACCTCAGTTTATTTTATAGATAAAATACTTCATAAGTAAATGTATAGAAAATGCTCAGTCAATAGCACTTATTAGTTATTATTTCTTTTTTTTTTCAAATAATATTTTTTATTTAAACACCTTGGTTACAAACATGATTGTGGTTGTGTTTCAGTCATTTAAGAGGACATCCACCCCCCATTTCTTTCTCAAAAAGTTAAGTTCTTCTTGAACCATCTTGTTCTGCCTCACAAACTGAGAGGGAAATAATGGAGGTTACCAAACCAGTCGTATGAACATTGAGTAGAAATAAAAAATGATCAAACTTAGGTACCAAATCCAAAGCAACGACAAGAGGATCAATATCCAATTGACAACAAGCTAGACACAGAGGGGACCACTTATACTAGCAGCCCGGGGAGCAAAGGAGGAGGATATGAGATGCATGCTGGGATAGGGGGGAGAGGAAAGACAACATTGGTGGTGGGAATACCCCTGATTCAATGTCACTATATACCTAAAATTTTACAGTGAATGATTTGTAATCCACTTTGGTCAAACTAAAAATGATAAAAAAAAAAAAAAGAAGTTAAGTTCTTATTACATTGATAACGTTCTTAACTCTATAAAACACATTTTTTTTTTTGGTTTTTGGGTCACTCAGGGATTACTCCAGGCTCTATGCTCAGAAATTGCTCCTGGCAGACTTGGGGGACCATATAGGATGCCGGGATTAGAACCAATTACCTTCTGCATGCAAGGCAAATGCCTTACCTCCTTGTTATGTCTCTGGCCCTCTATAAAACATTTTAACTAGTTTACAGAAAAAACTTGTATTGTGTATTTTCTGGTTTAGTTTCTTCCATATAAGAAAGTTTCTATTTTTAAGTTTGAATCTTTGTAATGTCAGAAAAACTTCATTTAATCTGTCAAAGCCATATATCAGGAATTTTGCATTTGTAACATTTAGATTACCTGTATAATCAAGAGTTTAAAGTAAAGCATATTATTCATAACTCATTACAACAAGATTTGTGAGGCAATCTTGGATTGTTTGTCTTTGGAAAGAATAACCTTTTGGAAAAAAGCACAGTCACCAAGTAGCTCTTGGAAGCACTATTAAATAAAGACTTTCCAAAGAAGTTCTGGTTTAGCTTCTTTATTATCACAGCAGTTAAATTCATCCATATGCATGCAAGTCAGTTTCCTAACAGAGTTGGGCAAACATTGCCATTCATATCAATTCCTTTATTAGTTTCCTTTTCTATTCAATGTATATCTCCCCACCTCTTCCTTCCCTTTCCTTTTCCTTTTCATTCTACTTACCATGTTATCTCTTGAACCTTGCATTATTGTCTTCTAAAGAATGTATTTGAGTTTACCTTATGCTTTTATTTTTGCAGTCATAAAAAATGGCAATGAAAGTCACTGAAGTAGCCTTTATACTTTATTCTATAACCCTGTCCATTCTAATTTTCATCTGATCTGAGTTGTAAAGACTGGATGGCACATTCCTTTTTCTTTGTCAATTGAAGCTTATGAAACATGTCTTCAAAGTCCATATATCTCCAGGTGAGACCTATGTATTCTACAGTTAAACTGCATTCCATTTGATTACCACCTTTCTATGCCCAATATTCACTCAACAAAAGTTTTCCTCTTGGAGTCCTGATCTTTTTATTTTCTAGATCTATCATTTATCAGAATGGGCCCATTATGGGTTCTGTATAATACTTGGCTTTTTAAATCAGAGATTTCTTAAAAGCATAAACCTTTCTTTTTCTTCATAGATATGTTTAGTATGACCAGGAAGTTCACATGAAATATGTTTCTTTTTGGCCTTTCTAGACTTGGGCAGTGCCCTGTTAGTCATTATAGGTTTGAATCCTGAAATCTAGTAAAACAAAATATACCTACAGTAAGCAGGTAAGACGTGGCCAATTGATATTCTGGAAGGGAATGAATTTTAGTTATTTTTATGATGTCTATTAATATTTAACAGTCATATATCATGACTATATAAGTAGCATGGTAAAAGAACATTATTCACATCATTTTTCCCTTAGAGAGAACTGTATTATATTTTTCTTTAAGTCCATCCTCAGAACTTAGCACAGAATCTTGGTAGTAACTCAGTATGCAGCACGTGCCAGTTGTCTGAAAGAATGTATGCTCTTTTCAAAGTGTCATCAATTATTATCTCATAAATGTAATAACTTTTGTGGACAGAGCTTGCTATGTTTACATTATCCAAGAAATCATTGCCACAGTATTCTGGGTATTACTTAAGTATAAGAAATAACCCATCTGCCCAGGCTCTTTGATCTCCTGGGATTTAGTGGAGATATAGCCCTGATTTAAAGGAACCTATATTTTGCAGATACAGGGAAGTTTGGGGCAGATATTTAAAGGAAAATCAATGAAGTAAGTTTGAGACAACTCAGAGGAACTTCAGGGAAGTGGGATTTAAGAGGACAACCCAAGAATCATGATATCATTGCTGAAGGTAAAAATAGCCTTCTTTTCTAGTGATTTCACATGGTCTTTCCTCTGTACCTGTCTGTGTCCTAATTCTCTCTTCTACAGAAATTGGTAATGTTGAATGAAAATGACCTCATTTTGACTGAATTGACTGACTTGACTCCCAGGCTCCAAAATACAGTTATGCTTTGAAAGATGAAATTTAGGACTTCAGTGTAAAATACATGATGTACTAAGTTCAGATAACAGCTTGATATGTCATTCCTTCTCAGATAACTTTATTTTTGAAGGATATCTTATATACAAAAGTGTCTAAATAAAAAGGAATAAGCAATGGTAGGTATTTAAGCACCAAGCCAATGTCCTTTGCTTCAGAAAATGTGGGAGGAATGAGGGCTTACCACATTTCTCACAATCCAAATCCTAATTCTCTGTTAGCTCCCTCATTTGAATTCACAGATCATTTAAGAGACTTGGACTAAAGAAAAACAACTGTAACCAGTCATGCCTATTCATCAGAATCTTCACTGACACCTCAAAATTCTTATGATAGTTTCTTCTGGAAAAATCTGTATGCCTCATAATTTAAAGAGATTAACACAATTTTCAAATTCCAGAGGTGTCTTGGGTGAGTTCCCAGGGTCAATGAATAACACATCCCTGTAGTCATTTACTGTTAACTTGACAGCTATTTGTCTGTTGTGCAAATAATTCTCTTGCTCCTGACTGGACAGAGGCCAATCTTTCTATCCCAAGAAGGTCCTGAACTTCTGTTAATAAATCCTCTTTTGTCATAAAATCCAAACACAGAGAATAAGTTTCACCCTGGCTACATCCTGTAATGAAGTAAAACCAAGGATGTGTGCACTGGATTTCTAGCACAATCTGTCTGGGACTTCAGGACTCATGAGTCTATAAGGAAAAGTGAAAGGTTGCAGATGACAGGGAGTGGGACCTCATGGTTGAGTGATGTGTAGTTTGCATAGTGGCTGCATTGTTTAAAAAGAAATAGGTGCCAGATTCCCACCCAAGAAAAAGTAGAACCTCCTTGCCGTTCTTCCTTTGGCTGAGCCCTTTCTCTTTTCTTTGGCTTTTGAACGTGTTGTTCAGGTCAAGCAAGTTGGTGTAGATGACACTTGGTCTCATGCTTTGGGCATGTCAAACCTGTGTCCCAAATTGGTCTGTTTAGTGATACAAATGCTGAACCAAGACTCCCTTTTCCTTATCCATCTCACCCCAAACCCCAGACTATATTTTCTCCGAAAGAAGATTGGTTGAGAGTACAATCGCTAATGTATTTTTTTTTTTTTTTGTTTTTGGGCCACACCCAGCGATGCTCAGGGGTTACTCCTGGCTGTCTGCTCAGAAATAGCTCCTGGCAGGCACGGGGGACCATATGGGACACCGGGATTTGAACCAACCACCTTTGGTCCTGGATCAGCTGCTTGCAAGGCAAACGCCGCTGTGCTATCTCTCCGGGCCCTCGCTAATGTATTTTTATAATGTAAACTAATCCCCAAGTGATAAAACACTGGCAAAGGAAACCACTATCCTTGCTCTGAGATCCTAAATTCTTAGGGTGAACTGTCAAGCCCTTGACTTTGTTGAGCTGCCTCCTCCTGTGCTTTGCTGAGTATCCTTATTCATGGCTTATTCATGGCTGCTCTTCCAGCTCTGTGATTCCACTGAGGACTGAATTAAACAGCACATGGCTAATTATCGAACTGATGAATTTGTGAGACCCAGCAGTGTAGGGGACTGCCTGGTGATTTATTCTGCCTCACAGGGTGGGGTGAAGGGATAGCTCTGCCCCTAGCTGTGGGATTTGTGGCTCCCTCCTGGAGAACCCTCCTAGGGACAAGTCAGGGCTTCACCCTGAGCTATACTGGAAGCAAGTCAGAGCTTGAAAGAGAAGGTGGGTGCCAGAGTTGGGGAGTCTCCCACAGTTGTTTTTGATCCTCAGAACATAACAGATGGACTTAGGATAACTTGGTGTCTGTGAGCCAGCATTTTTGTCAGATGGCCAGAGAGGACAAGGTCAGAACTCCTTTGTGCCAGATTGTGCCGAAGTGGGGGATTCAGCCACAGAGGCGGGAGCCTGAGGCTTGTTCTTGGCACAAGGAAGAGGCAGATGTGGGACAGAGTTCTTTCCTCTCCTAATTTTGTTCAAGGCTCTTAAGACAACTTGACCAGAGAGAATCTATCTTATTTTTTCCCTCCTTTTTCTTCTTCACTCACTTCCTTTATCTCTTTAGAAAGAGAATTTTCTCTTTCCAAAACAACAAAAATGGGCATTGTTGTTTCTGAGTGAAAGTTTCTTCACTTCACAGTGAAGAAGTTTAGTCCCTACTCCAGGCACATCCTTTCTTCAGGACACTAATCTGGCCACTGAACACTCTGTTACCATTAACTGAGCCATCAATAACTAAGTAATTAATAAATGATATGTATTAAGCTTGTGAAGATCTGTTTTACATGCTTCATATTTTTCTTTATACTTAAGAAATAAATTTCCCAGCTCTAGAAGTTTCTTACACCTTTTCACAGTCACGAATGAATTACTGGTTTGTAAATAACATGAACTATTTGTTCATGGAGGTAGAAGGGATATTTTACATGAATCATAACCATCTGGTTGTATAGCAGGAAATAAAATGTTTGCCAAATTTATGTCCTTTTTGGAAAGGAGGCAGTGGATTTTTTTCTGAAGAAGTTGAACATGTGTTCCATGGCCTATGACCTGCAAAAAGACTTGATCTGCTTCTCATCATCATCTGGTTGGAAGGTGCTGCCAGGGAGCCACCTAACACAGCTGCCTGAAGTGAATGAATCTGGAGTTGCCATCTGTGCTGAGTTCTGTCTTTCTGCTGCATCGCACAATAATGTCCAGAGGCCAGTAGAGCTCAAACTCACAAATTAATCTCGCTGCTCATCAGGAAATGTTCCAGGTAGAAGAAGGCCTGGTTTTCTGAATATTAAAACTTCTTTAGACTCATTAGAGATTAACATTTGGAGAGTCTGTTGGCCAAGTCTGTTGGCCAGACAGTATGACACTTTAATACATAGCATGGGCATCTGCAAAAGTCATTGGCTTTAGCAACCTATTTTATATGCAAATCCTGTGTTTCAGTTATAGTTTTGTTGAAGGGGCTACTATGTTTTAGGATAAGACTTCAAGCACTTCATATGAGAAGCGGGGAGAATGTAGTATTTGGTTTGATTGTTCCTTCTTTAAAATTTATCTATTTTTTTGTTTTAGTTTGGTTTTTGGTCACACCTGTCAGTGTTTAGAGGTTACTTCTGGCTTTGCACTAAGCCATCATGCCTGTGGTACTTTGTTATCATATGGAATGCTGAGGATTGAACCAGGTTGGGGTGTGCAAGGCAAATGCCCTACCTGTTATACTATCTCTCTAGACACAGATCTTCTTTTTTTAAATAGGTTCCATTTCTACCAAGTCTTGTGTGTATATGACAGGGGTGTCAAGGTATTGTATGAGAGGTCAAACTTAGGGCCTTGTATGTGCATGTAAAAAGCATTTATTTTATCACTGGAACCATGTCTTCTTCAGTCCAGTGTTAACTCTCTTAACTTACCCTGTATGAATTTCCTTCTAGAAGAGGTTAGATCCTTTGGAACTGATCTGGAATCATCTGGACCTTATGTTGGTTAGTAAGGATCAGAAATGGATCTGATAAATTGTATCGTGTCTGCAAGAGAATATGAAACAAAGATTTAAGTGATTCGTCACCCTAAAGGACTTGAGTAGACTGGTTAAAGGGCATCAGGAAGAAAAATAAAATGAATAAAAGAACTAGCAGAGTATGTGGCACACAAACTATATAGAAAATTCAGTCATCACAGATCCCCTTTTATAGGGTGTCATAGTTTATGCAATAGGTAGGGAATGGAATGTAATGATCACCAATTTGGTTTCAGTGCCTCTGCTCTGATATCAAAATATTACAGGCATTTTCAAGCCTAAAGTCTCATAAAAAAGTGAAATTTTCAGAAATTTTGGACCACTTTCAAAATAACTGAGTAAGTGATAATGATTTAGGGTGAGCTTGAGTGGATTGCTTTGACTATAGCAAGAAAAAAGCATTATACTTGTTTGTGTCTTTTTACCTTCTTCAAAAACAGTGGCATATTTATGTTATGCTTTCTAAACTTTTATAGTAATTGGTGATATTTGATAAGTTTGAATGTATAAAGTTCTTAGAAAAAGTATTTCTTGCCCAGAAGCTCTTGCACAAAGAAAGTTTTTAATCTATTAATTTTATATGTCTAAGAATTCTAAAGGGAAGAATTTCTCTTGGCATTAAAATTGATTACATAACATCTTGAAACTAGGCATTTAAAGCTTTATTTTATTTTCTTGCTTATGGTGTGTATTGTTGGTGCTTAGGTGCAAGTTATTGCAGCCATTCTGAGACAAGAACAGTTTGATTTAATTTCTCAGGAATGGCCTCTTCCCATGCAGACCAATGAAAGCTAATGTCAATTTTCCTTAGCATGGGGATAAAGTGGCAAGAATTATGATTTTTAGAAAGCAGAACTAATTTCTCTGATTTTATTTTTGATCATAAAATATTTTTAGAAAACCTCTTCAAGAATGCTTTATATGCATGAAACATTTTTACATTCATTATCTATATCCCAAACTACCTGTTACAATATCAATTAAAATAGTAAATATTTAAATCTCATCATTCTTATAACATTGTAGGGCAAAGAAAAAATTATAAACCTAATTTATTACTTCTATGTTTGAAATCTGGCATAAGCTAATAATTTTCTCTGAAGATAGCAGAAAATAAGTCTTTACAAGGGAGAAACATTTGCCATAACATTTGCCTTTATTTCTAGGTCTTTTTAATTCTCAATCTTGGATGCCCAAGAGAGAGTGTTCAAAACCTTAGTTTGCTCATTTCTTGGCTCAAATAGAAGTCTCTGGATCCCTAGTGTTTACAAATAAAATGCAAAGTCCCTACAATGGTTGCCAAATCTTGCTGTGGTCTGGCTTAGTCCCATTCTTCTGTTTTATTTCCCCCCACATATTTGCATTTCCCCAGTGAAATAGCATGTCAGTAACTCATGGGAAACTGCTCACTCCCTCTGGGGCCAGTCTTTTCCTGTGTGTGTACTATTGCTCATGTGCACTTATCTTCTGATGCTCTAACATAGTCCTAGCTTCTTCATCTTGAGTCAGTAGTCACCACTCCCTCTCTTGCCTTTCTCACTCATCACAGCAGGACTCCATTCTACACTGGTTAATGCCAATCCATCTAGATTAATGTTAATCTAAAATAGCATTTTCCATATGAGTCAGGCTCTTGCTGGTGGGATTTTGCAGTAGATTTACTTTATTATTTACTTCTATCAATTTTCTTTCCACTTAGAAAACAGTAAGTGCTCAATAAGTGTTGGATCTACTTCCCTATATTCTAGACCATTAGCACCATCTGAATATACTAAATCTTTCACAATAGTAACATTATGCTAGTGAAATCTCACTAATTTAGGAAATATTTGAGTTAGAAAAACATCTTATTGTTCTAAGATTGTTTCCAAAATTTTAACTTTCTAAATGTCTTTAACAGGAAGGACTTCTAAGTAGACTCAGTAGATCTGGAGGCTCCATTGGAAATTATCCACAAACTGGCCATGGGTCTAGCACAGAAGTTTACCAGTGCTACTAGTTACAAGTGTTAAACAAAAAAGTTTTTCTTCTTTATTTGATCCCAATGGACAACTTTAAAATATGGTATCATAATTATGATTTGATTATGATATGATATAGACTGCCTCATGCTTCATATTCAGGTAAATTATTGATGAAATGGATGCATTTAAAGTTTTAAGCTTTAAAGTTTTAAAATGCCTTTGTTCTTAAATTTTTTATTATATATGTACATATATATTTTGGGGAAGTTGGGGCCCATATATATTCCTCCCTTTTGGTTTTGGAGCCATAGCTGGGGCTATTCTTGGCTCACCTCTTAGAACCCCACGCTTCTGCATGCAAAACATACATTTCAGCCTACTGAGTATCTCTTAGGCTCTATTGGTTGATTCTTCTTTTGTTTTCTTTGTTTAAGGGTGATATCCATCTGTGTTAGGAGGTTACTCCAACTTAGTGTTACTTCTAGCCGTTCTCAAAGGGAATTATGTGGTGCTGTGAATTAAACTTAAGGCTTCACAGTTCCAAAGCAAGTGTTCTTCTACTCCTGACTCATATTCATAGTCCCAAATTGATGAATTCTAATGGGACAAACTTTAAGCAAGCTCTTGTCAAAATTAGTAACATTATTTGGTCTATTTAAAATGGAAATGAGAGGTTTTATTGTATACTTAAAATGAAAAGGAAATTTTAAGGGAAATAAAATGTTAGACTTGGATTATTTTATGCTCCAAATATATAGGTAATGTTCATTTATTGAATTAGAAATGATTACATACCATTCTTAATTTGAACATACTTAACAAAGGCTGCAAATTCGTTATCCCTTTTTTAAGGTAATAATGATATATTATTAAATTAAATTAAGTGAATTTGAAATGTAATATTTTTAAATTAAGGTATAAATTAGTAGCTATTTTATTACTTACACTTTAATTAGTAACCAGAATTTAGAAATTTATAGAAATCAAATGACATGAGACATAAAGTAAATGTCTATTTTATGTGTTATTGATAGATAACTGATAACTGACAATTAATGCTTAATACATGCAACCACAGTTCTGTGTTTGTGTTGTTCACATTTTGCATTTATTGACTTGGTTGATTTTCTGGGGTTGTTTAATTCATGTCAAATTAGGAGATATTATAGAATTAACAGGATTTCCTCACCAATTTTTATTGCAGCATGCTGATTTACAATACTGTTAATGCATGCAGTATTCAGAATTACTAGTATTCAGAATACTAACAGAATAGGATTTTAAAGATTAAGTAAATTGGTACAGAGGGGTTTAGCAACCTGCATTTAGTCACACAACTGTTAGATGGTAGAGCCAAGGTATAGAGGCAGTACTACACAAAGATAGGGACTAAGGAAAGCACCAAATTATAGAAAATAGAAAACTCACTCTATGCCTCCATACAACCATTGTATAATGAAAAAATGAAACAAATGCTCCAATATTCAGGGGGTAAGAGGTAGAACATTAGAGACCTCCTAATAAACACTGATGGAAGTCAGCAAGGGAGCAGAGTGGAGGTTTAGGAAGACTCCCTGCAGGAAGGTGGCATGTTAGTCTAATTTCCCAGAAACCTCATTGCTAATTCCTTTTGTAAAAACAGTGGGTATGAATAAGAAAACAAAGTGAGCAATTGCCCCAGATCAGACTAAAGAGGTGAAAGATCTGAGACTCCAGAGTATCTTGGCTGACACTTTGGACACAAAGCAGGAATAATATGAGACGAGCAGAATGCTCTTCTTAAGATCACAAGGAAATCAAAGCCAGACCAGGAGCAACAATGTAGGACATAGAGTTAAACCTCAGGAAAGGAAAAGATTCATTCTCTTTATGTGTACATAGTGTTTGGACAGTGGTCTTCAGACATTAATGTCCCCACTAATTAGAACCTTATCCTGTTATTGGAAAAATGCAATGCATGTTTTCAAGGCTGTATACAGTGAGTCGGTCCAATCATTTTGGAGAAACATTTAAGAACTGGCATTTAGCAAATTCTTAAATTCACTGTAATGGAGGAACTATCTAGAGAAATTTTCAGTTTTTTCAAAAAAAGATGTATTTGAATTCTATTGACTTACTATGTCTGTAGTGAAGTTCGAAAAAATCAATTAAGTCCAAGTAATGCTGGTCATAGTGGACCACAACCTCAGGAACATGGCAACATGGCTGTCCCTATGATTAGAATTAACTATAGGCACCAAAGAAGAACCTCATGGCATTGGTCTATGCCATCATGCTGAGTCATAGACCCAGAGCTCAGATGCCAGGGACATCACTGTTATGTCGACATTCTTAGCTTTCTTACTTTTCCTGGATTTATTACTTTATTCATCATTTAAGATGATCACCAAAGACCTCCTTAGTTTTTCATAACACAGTTTCTGTACTGTATCACCCACTGCAACTAACTAGCCCTTAGAGTATTTATCTGTATATATATACCTGCTCATCAAAGATTTGGACTATTTTGGTATATGTACCAAAATAGTCCAAATCTTTGGTGAGCATGTACCTTTTTTTTTCCAAGGATAATTCTAAGACCTGGAGACTCTCATAGTAAGGGGTTTTGCATGTTGCTGATCCTAATGTGATCACTGCAACCATATATTTACTTAAGCATCACCAATCCAACTCTTTGGCAATCTTTGGTACCTAAGGACCTGAAAAGCACCACATGCTTTGCCCTCACATTGAATCTATTGCTGATTACAGCCTCAATGGGGTCCCTGGGCTTCTGGGTACTGCTTGAGATTGTGCCTTTGAGAGAGAGGGGGGGAGGGAGGGAGAGAGAGAGAGGAGAGAGAGATTTACTAGCTGCTTGTGTTAGTTAAGTTTATTCACTATAAAAGAAAAATAGGCTTAGGAAGGAAGACATCTAGTTTAGGTCAAAATGGGGGAATAAATAATTATCTTTAAAGACCATAACAAACAATGTTCTAAAAAATACTGTGTAATACAGAAGATAGGATGTTTGCTTTGCACACAACTGACCAGATTTAAACCCTGGTACCCCATATGATACCCCAAACCTTGCCAGGTGTGTTCCCTGAGTGAAGAGCTGTGAATAAGCCCTGAGCACTGCTAAGTATGTCCCCAAAATAAATTAAAAAATACTCATTAGTTACCAGGCAATGAAAATGGAAAGAGAATGAAAATTGCAACCCTTTGCATCTCTTGCCAGACTTTTCTTTTTCATTCATCTCCCTTGGTCCTCTGTAAACTTAAATATAATCCACTTGATTTCATAACCAAGCTATAGCTTTCCATAATAATCACTCAGAGAGAACCCCTGATAGCATCTGGAATATGTTTCTGGAGTTTTTCTTAAGCATGAATTATTACTTTTAAATAAAATAAGAATTATGTGTTATATGATATAATATATGATGTAATTCAGTATTCCCATTAAAAAACATAAAACACATTTTGTTTTGGTTCAGTGGCCATGCATGGAGGAATTCAGGAGTTTCTTGTGGTTGTGCTAGAGGGCCATGTGGTGCTAGGGATCAAACTCTGCTCTTCTGCAGGTAAAGAATACATTCAAACAGTTGAGTTATATCTATGGTGCCACAGATGTAAATATTAATAATTGACTAATATTATATCATTTGGATATCTGGTAGCATTTCTCAAATCAAGGTGTAGAGTTAAACCTTTTGCTTTAATTTAAAGTATATCCCAACACACTTATTTTATATTCAAATACATTAACCAATGTATGAGAAGATTTGGGTATTTTTACCATTTTATTCTTCAATATTTGATAGTTGTTCCTTTTTACCTAATTCAACAGCATCGTGTGGAGGCGAGAGAGAAAAAGTGCTCAACTTTCTAGAATTTCTAAAATATTCTATCTAGTTTTGGTAAAATTAAAAAATCTTTGCCTTTCATTGGTACATATGTTATTTAATTAAGGTACATAATTACAGAAAAGGCAATTGCAAAATAACTAGGTGTGGTAACTAACACAAAAAACTCTTGTTGAACATAAAATTTACCCAGTGAGAGTGTGAGTAAATTAGCTAACTAAATATTATGAGATTGGAGCACTGAAACTGCTGGGACTTTAGAGGAGACATTTGTGCAAAGAAAGAGATCGAAAGGCTAATCCAGGGTGCTATTGAGATTTTAAGAACACAAGACAGAAATATTTTTTAAATTGATTTCCTATGTTGGGAATCTAAAGGCTGTTTCTTTTTAAAACTCACTGTTAAAAGTAATGCAGCATTCACTATCTATGCAGTTTATTCTTTGGGGCACTTTCATAATTATTCCCAGAATTGCCACCACTGGGGGAAATTATACATATTGAAATACTTTATACATTTTGAGAATGAACTCCAAAAAGCTTTATTTGGACCTGATATTTTAAAATACTGAGATTTTTAAATCAGGGAATCTAATAAAGAAACCAACTTCATTTTTTGCATGTGGCAAGAATTTAACTCTGATCTTTTATCCTAAAACAATGACTTCATCCCTTCCAAAGCATGGCAGAAAAATAACTTCCTTTTGTTTTCTGTGACAACAGCAACAATCCCCACAGATGAAATCTATTTCTCATCGAGTGATTCAACCCATTTGGTTTTAGGATGTGGCCAGGCAAAATGAGCCAAAAAAGCAAGATGAAGGCAACTGATTTTAAAGGCTGAGTATAGAGTTAAGGTTTGGCCAACACAGTTTCCGTGGTTTATGAGTTTTTGTTGTAGCAACAAGTTCCTTGGGCAGTGCTGTTAGAATGCGAGGTCCCTGTGTGAGGAACATTTTGAACTCTGAAGTAAAAGGATGAGATCAGGTGGTGTCTTGGACGAGTTCTCTGGAATGCCCAGTCTACCCCAAGCTTAGGCCAGAAATAAAAGTCATCAATTTCTCTGAAAACTTTTGTTGTTAACATTCCCAAGTGAGAATATTCAGCTTGCTGATGGCAACAGGCTTAAAGGAGTAGGGAATACTGCATAGATATTCATGAAACAAACTAATAGGAAATCCCTGGATTCGAACAGTTTGGAGCAACAAACACCCGCTCCCTACAGTGGTTGGACAGAAAGGTGAGTAACATACTTGAGAGGGTACCTGTGAGGCCCCTCAGAGAGCCAGCTGTGTTCATCGCAAAGGCGTCTGTCAGAGAAGACCTTGTAGGCTTAAGAAGTGTTTTGGGAAGTGGAGGAGTTGGAGGGATAACACAGCAGGTAGTGTTTGCCTTGCATATGGCTGACTCAAGGTTCAATACTCGGTATCCCATGTGGTCCCTGAGCCTGCAGGAGGGATTTATGAGTGTCGGGCCAGGAGTAAACCCTGAGTGCCACTGAATGTGGCCCCAAAACAAAACAAAACAAAAAAAGTGTTATTGAAGAGTATACCTGAGGGACAGCTGCGGAGGACATAAAAACTCATGCCCAACCAGATCTCACATATCATTGGCTTTAAGAAAACAGCAAGAAACTTGGATCCAATAGAAGGCTTCTGAATACTCAGGAAGGTTGGTGGGCTACTGGCAAGGTGTAGACAGATTCTGTGACCAGTTGCCTCTGGATACTTTATGAGCCTGACCAATAATATTCCGTGGGAAAATTAAATTATTTAAATAGGTAGGGTAAAAATAAAGTACATGCTGTATGACCCCACTAATAAATGTTAAAGCCCTATAAAATGAAAATTAATCTGTGGTGGCAAAAAAATACAACACTGATTTCCCAAAAAGAATACAAAAGTAATTCCAAAGGTGCTGGAGAAAACTGGGGAGAGGGGATGCAGTAGAAAAAATGAATATGTTTCTCTCTGGTAGCTAAAGTCTTATATGTCAAAATTTGGCTTAAATCTTAATTTCAAGTGTATGAAGCGTTTAATAAAGTTTTAAGCAACATGGTGTGCAGTACTGTTCATGTATTACATAATCTAAAACTACACCCTCCCAGTGTGTCCACTTCCTTCATTATTGTCCCATTGTCTCCTTCCTCCTTTCTCCCCACTTATCTTCCCTCTGATAAACTTCCTATAGAAGTAAAGTTTTCAATTTCTATTGCCTTTGGCCATTTGTTATAGCCATATAATTTTCTTCATATCTAATATGAAAGAAATTATTTTATATCTGTTATTCTTTGGCCAACCAATTAGAATGGTGCTTTCCAGCTCCACCCACATAGAAGAAAATTGTGTCTATGTACCATAGTTTCTTTATACAGTTATCTGTTTATGTAGTTTTTATTGCAATTTTACCTAATAAGAGTATGTATATACATGTGCATACAAATGTATTAAAAATAAATATTTGAGACCAGAGCGATGACACAGTGGTAGGGTGTTTGCCTTGCACTCAGCTGACCTAGTATAGATCGCGATTCGATCCATTAGTGTCCCTTATGGTCCCCCAAGCCAGGAGCAATTTCTGAGCACATAACCAGGAGTGACCCCTGAGCATCAGCATGTGTGGGCCAAAAATCAAAATAATAAATAAATAAATAGATAAATAAATATTTTTGTTAAATGGGCTTTGATGGTCTTTGATAGAGGCATATTTCAAGCATTGTTGGAATGCTTATTTGAAGTATAGATTTTAAGAGCATTAAAGCAACACCAGGGAGTACTGAGTCAGGAGTAAACTGAGAATCTAGCTGGATGTGACCACCCCAAATCTCAGAGAACAGTATTAAGAACAGGAGAATGAGAATTTCAGTCTGGAAGGCCATCACTCCTTACACTCACAGGTAGCAGACAAAGAAGATGGTCTGAATCTCTACTCTCTCAACGGCATGCAAAATCTTGAAATATTCTCATATATTGTTTTGGAAAGCATATAAAATAGGTATAGAAATAAGTGTAATATCAAATGGATGTCTATTCCATATGTTTAGTGTACAAATAATTAGTTTTTTGTGTGTTTTTTTTTGAAGTTCATTGCAGGCTGTTTCCCCTCAGAGAATATATTTATCCTGAATTTTGTGTTGATCACCATGTTTCTTTTAAAAATGTTGCCATTTATAGTTTCTTTAAAATATATTCTTTAATTTTACCAATTTTAAACTTTATATAAATGAATTTAGGCTATGTTCTGTTACCTCTAAAATCAATGTCATATTTTGGGATTTATCTATATTCTTGCTCCTATCTATAGTTAATTTGCTTTATTATTCTATAAAACTGCATTGAATAAGTTCCTTAATTTTATTTTTAAGTGGTTTAAATTTTATTCTATAGTTGCTGTATGTTGGGTTTTTTGCAGGTTTTGGAAGTAAATAAGCACTAGTTATTGTCTAGACCTTCTGAAAGAAAACGAAGCAAGTTTCTTTAGGTATCTTCCTAAAGAAGAGAAATATTGTGTAATTGCAGGCTTTGAATCTTCAAATTTGTTGTAAAGAGTAAAACTATTTTTTAAATTTAGTTATCATTTAAAATTTCCGCCACAGATATGTCATGTTAAAACTACCAATATGTTTTTATTTTCAGAACTTTTAAGTTTTGTTTGACTGGTAGTCATAAAATATTATTGTATTTAATATTCATTTTACTTACAAACATGTTAGTATTTTCAACATTATTTATATATTCCTTTTTGTGATGTCTTCAAAAGTTTTGATCACTTTTACATCTATATTTCTAGAGGTTTTTTTTTACATCTCCAATATTAAACTTTTGTAAGTTTATATGTTACACATACATTTTCCTAATTAATGGCTTATATTTTTATATTCTACATGTTGTCAATAAATATACAGAAATAATTGACTTGTTTACATTTGGAAATGGTTATTTTGAGTTATATCAAGCAGTGTTCCTGGTCTTCTACTGATTCTGCTCAGAAATGACCCATGTTCGTGAAGCTTGGGGGATAATATATGGTGCTGATGATTCAAACTGATGTTGGCGACATGCTAAGCAAGTGCCTTAAACTACTGTACTACAGCCCAGATGTACTTAATTTTTGATATATTTTGTATTTCCCCAGTATTTCCTTTATAGTTTGTGCTTTAAGCTTTATTTAGAAATGTTCTTTCCTTCAATGTTAAAACTTCTGAAGTTTTAAATTCATCTGCAACTAATTTTCATGTAAACTTTGAGTAAGCAATTCAATTTAAATAGTTTTCTTTATGGAAAATCTCCAATTACTCTGGTACCAGATTTTTAAATCATGTCAAAGGTCAAGTCCTGATATGGACTAAAGAAATGAAAATCAGAGATGATTAGTTTGAAGGTCCTGACACATGAAAGGCTTTCCACTGAACAAAAATCTGGCCTTCTAATGCAATTTTTAAAAATCCATTCTTTTTTTTTATTATTCTAAAGGATCTTTCTGTAATAAATTATTCTGTTCTGTTTTATGTCTGATTCATAAGCCATTATTTTAATTGATAGAGCTATGTAATTCTTAACATTTGAGTAGATCAACATGTCCATTTCCAAAACATTTTTTTAAATCAAGATAATTCATTTAGTTCTTTGTCCTTTCAAACAGCATATCTAATTACATACCTCCCTATATCCACATAAAAATTAATTTTCTTGGGCTTCACATTTGCATTGAATGTATATATTTGGTTTTTCGGGCCACACCTGTTTGATGATCAGGGGTTACTCTTGGCTAAGCACTCAGAAATTGCCCCTGGCGTGAGGGGACCATATGGGACACCGGGGGATCGAACCATGGTCCTTCCTTGGCTAGCACTTGCAAGGCTTACCTCTAGTGCCACCTCACTGGCCCCGAATTTATATATTTTTATCTCAATTTCTTATATTTATAATTTTCACTATGAAGGTTTTGTACATATTTTGTTAGATGTATGTCTATTTCATGCTATAATAAATTTATTTTTAAAGATTATGCTTTAGAAGTTTGGGTATCATACCTATCTAAAAATATAAAGCTGCACATATAGTACAGATGATTACAGTTTCAATTAGGACATCTGCATATTTTTTGTGTATGGGAGAAATTTTACATGGACTCTTATTTTAGTAATCAAATTCTTGGAATATTTTGGTAGCTGAATCCAAAATGTTTCCCATCAAAAAGTGTTTTTCCTTGCTTCTACCATGATTTTGGGCCATGTCTAGCTCATTAAATATTCACTTTGAGGAGTTTTGGATAACTTAAGTATCATGAAGTCACATAAAATAATGCCTTATAATTCAGAATATTCATGTAAGCCTTTTTCTCTTTCTTGCAATGCTCACCATGTCCTCCTTTCCCTGCATTTACCAAAGTATGCATATTTTATGTCCAGCCTAGCTGTTAATTGAGCATATAGCTCTGAGTGAACCCAGGATTTAATGGAAATCTATTAGTCTGTGCACTATCTTCTATACAGAATATTGCTTCCTTCTCTTTGTAGTATGAAAATTAGCCTGTTTCACCTGGCCTTGTAAATAACTCAGGGAAAAATTCGACATAAGTGCTCTAAATATCTCCTGATTCCTGCTTTTAACATTTAGGTTTTGTTTTGTTTTATTTCTGATATCAGAAGTAATTTTTTTTGCATTGGACATCGACAAATTTAAAATGATGCTTCAAACTACTCCCAGGGGAGACCCTAATGCTACCCTGGCACAAATTTGCTCCAGAGTAGGCTCATATGACACTCTGACGATGAGGAAACAGCAACAACTTGTGCTAGGGGCAGATTTCCTTGCCTTGCCACCTAATGGTGAGATGAAATCAGAAGATGTTCCATGACACCTGGCTTTAACATAAGATCTGTGCAAAAAATCAAGATCTCTAATTACAGAAGCCTTGTATGACAATTGCAATTAAATAAACTTTTCCTGGGTTGGACAATTAATATGTCTGGAGCCAGTAGTTAATCTTATGACAGTATGCTTCATGGGTAAAGACAACCTTTTTTTTTTATTAGGCCAAGGATATTTTCTTTTTTAAGTTTCCCAAAGTTTGTTGCACCTATGGAAAAAGAAAACTGCCACACACACACCCCTTTTTAAAATTTTATCTATATCTTCTTCATAGGGGTTCTCACCTTTTTCATAGAATTTTGGGACGTGATATATTTTATTTTATCACATATTTCTATGTATTTCTACAAATTGAGAAAAGAAAAAATTAAAGTGAATGAGACCCAGGGAACAAGTGGTCTCAGGTGCATTGGGTAGAAAAAAACTCAGAACTAAATACCCAAGCCAAAGTCATGACAATAGAATAGAATAACAGAATCAAGAGACATAAACTATAATAAACTATAGCAATCTAAATATATATAAATAACTAAATCTAAATAACTATAACAATCTAAATGGAGCTGTTACTCTGGTAGACTAAGAGGTTAAGGGCAGAGGTATAGGAAGCATGCTTTGAACTTTGGTGGAGGGAGGACAACACTGGTGGTGGGAATGGTCCTAATTTACTGTCACTATATGCCAGAAATACAACTATGAAAGAAGGACTTATAATTCACAGGGTCACAATAAAAATGTTTTTAAATGAAACTAAAAACCTTCACATCCAGATTTGAAGTTGTTTACAATAGGACTGCTGAAAAGCATCTCATCATATAGCTAGAAAATAACACTAAAAGACTTTTTATTCATATTTTAAGGAACACTAACTTCACTCCTGTACTTTGAAACTTTGGTTATTGTTAAAATGTAAATGCCTATTTTTGAAATGAGACATTAAAGAAACTCTCACTAGATAGTCTTAAAGCCATTTCTATAAAAATCACCATACTTTGCTATTAAGTTGATGACTATGGTTACATCTAAAGCTTTCTGCTGCAAATTTTGGGATCGAGGGGATAATAAGTTTTGTATAATATTCTATGGAGTATCATTGTATTAACGTGTTATATCTTTTATGATTTTAAATCAACTCTTTCAGATAGTCCTCTGAAATAAATTTTATATCATAAAACTTTAGCAGTATCTGGTATATGAAGAAAAAGACTTTATGATGCCGACATAAGTAATAAAAGCTATTTCTCTATAAACATTCCAACATTCACTTATTTCTTTTCAGTCCTACAACAAGAATGTGGCCTGCCAACTATTTCACTATCATATCTAGGTTATTTTGCCTAAAAGCCAGTGGTTATTATTGTTTGAAATTAAGTTTTCTTGAGACTATTCAAGGAAATATGGAGACAGGTCATTTTCCAGCCATCTAGAGAGAAATTATACTGTTTTAGAGAGATTTAATAATTATTTTATAGACTGAGGAAAACACCTATCTTATTAAAATATGATTGAGCACAGCCCCAACTTTTCTCATAGGAGAAATTCTTTGAAATGGATTTACCAAATCAAAATATAAGTGTAATTAAAGACATCCAAGACCCTAATAAAAATAGGGTTGCCATCTTGATTATTAAAAAATGTCTGCCAATGTTATCTCAACCTTGGACACTTTGTGAAAACAGTACTTTAAAAATATTTAAGAAAAAAGTAAAAGTACTACAAACATTTTTACCAAAAGAAAACCAGGATCAAATATGTTAATATATCTTGCTGGAATGTTTTTGGTAAGGGATGGCACACCCAATAAAGGCTTGCTACTCAAGGCTTACTCCTGGTTCTGTGCTCAAGGATCTATCTCTCTTGGCAGTTCCATGAACTTAATCTGGAGCAACCACATGCAAGGCAAGTTCACTACTCATTGTACTACATCTCTGGCCCTAATTTTTTTCTTACTTATACAAATACCTAATTTTTAATAAACATAATAAACAGTGCTATGATTTTCCCATTAATATTCTATTGTGGATCTCCATGTTTATAAGTCTGAACTTTTGAAAATTTTACAGTATTTTATGGTATACTGGTGAAGGATGGTATACATTGTATAACTGAAGCCCAACAATAAACAATTTTGTAACCATGGTGGTTAAATAAAGCAATTAAAAATAAAATATTTTATAAGTAAAAATCAGGAAGTTTAGCCTCTAGGACATCTGGTGTGGACAGGTTGTTCTTTAAACAAATGTTTCTTATCCAGCCCTGTGCATGCAACTCTTCATCTTTGTGAAAACCCCTTTGGGATTCCACTCATTCCCTCCTTCACTTTATCTATTGGCTGAGGAATATCAGAGTCCCCAAACAATCCACAGCCTACATGAGACTTGAGGTGTGATTTTGAAACCAAATAAAAGCAGCTAGCTCATGAGATTCCATTTCTAAAGAGTTGGTATTCACAATGTCTCCGAAAAAGAACTGCCAGAGGAGCAGAATTGAAAAAGTTCTCTTATAAGGCAGGAATGAAGATGTCATAAAGACCAAACTTATAAAATAAGCTGAAACTCTCAGATAAATATATAAGATATGAAGAGGGAGGACACCATGTTGTAGTGCAGGAAGAAACATTTGGCAGAGGATGGTTTGTCAGCTCCTGTCTAAGACATTCCACAAAGTCTACATGCTTAGCATGTTGGTTCCTTTCTGGGTCACCTCCCACTTAGATCAGGAATGTCCACTTCTTCTATTATTTCTATTGTTCTATTTCTTTGAGATTTATTCATCTAATAGCCCAATTCTATTCACCAGTTTATTCACGCATAGTTTGAATGAGTCTCAAAGTCTATAAATAATGCAGTTGTTTAAATTTAGTTTGACCTAAGAGTTAAAGGGAGCAGACTTTTGGTTTTCATTTATCGTTAGTTTTTGTGTATCTTGTGTAAATATATTTTTATTTATAATTTTGAACCTGCATGGTTTGTGTTTTCTGAATATGAGGATTTTCTTGTGACTGAGAATAGATATTTCTGTATATGCTACAAGAAATGTGCATTTCAATTAAATGTGTTATTTAAACATCTATGCTTTTGACTGTTTTGTTTGTTATGAATTAAAAAGTAATATGTTCATGTCTGTACCACTGTTCTGTTTCTGACCAGCCTTTTAAAAAATTTTATTTCTCAAGGTCACTTTTTACAGTCTGATATTTCATTTTTCCTTAAGTGCTTTTCCTACTTGTTATTCATTGACATAATATAATATCTTTTGTCTGATATTAACATGATACCCTCTTATTGTATATGTGCTCACTGATAGGCATCCTTGTAGTTTTATTTTTGGTATCACAATTTTTTGTTCAAGTATGTCTTATTGAAAGTTCAGAATGGAGAGAGCACAGCCTAAGGCCTCACTTTACCAACAGTTTTACACAGGAGATTTCAGTCTGGTTCTTTATACTACCATGTGAAAGAGCAAGTTTTGCACATTATTTTTCTTTGGTTCTGACTCTTACCCGCATGTCAGGATGTACTCCACCTACAGAACTGGGGGAAAATCTAGCATATAGGCAATTTCTTTGCTCAGCTCCACTTGACCTAAACCTCCAGTGTCACTTTTAATCACTGCTGCAGATTTGCAACTGGAAAGAGTCAGCCTTACCTGTAACTACTGAAGTTGTTAATGTTTTCAGAGGTTTTATTTACTTCTTCTCTTTAAACAATTTTGGACCACCCCCAAAAAATTATGAATCAGAGAGCTAGTATACTTGCCTGGGGTTGGGCATTTATATATGCCCAATATATATATATATATATATATGGTTTGGCCTTATATATGACCAATCCAGGTTTGATCCCTAACATCCTTTGTGTCTTATGAGCTTACTAGGATTGATTTCTAAGACAAGAACTAAGAATAATCCCTAAATATCACCAATATGGTCCAAAAACTAAAAAAAGTTTTTAAACCTTTATGAGATTTAATTCAGATACTTCCCAATTTATCCCGTTTTAAGCATGCAATTTAATGACTGTTAGTATCTTTACAACAAACTTGAGAACATTTTCATGACCTCAAGAAAATACAGGAAAGGCTGGAGCAAATAGTATAGTGGGTAGGATGTCTACCTTGCTTGTAACCAACCTGGCTTTGATTCTCAATATTCAGAGAACCTGCCAGGAGTAATTCCTGAGTTCATAGCTAGGAGTAACTCCTGAGTACCACGAGGTGTGGTCCAAAATCAAAACAAAAAGACATGAATATTTATCTGTTGCCTGTATTCCATCTTCCTCCTCTTCCCAAACTCTATTAAACCACTTAACCCACTCTATAACATTCTTCTGACTCATAGTATAAGGCTTAAATTTTTCATCATTTTCTGGGAGGGGACCTCCCAAGCAGTGCTCAGGGGATTATGAACCACTCCCAATGACATGTCATATGATGCTCCTCAGACTGTTATAATCTTAGTGATCAAAAACAACCAGAGCTACACCTGATTGGGGTCACAGGCAGGTAATGATATACCCCAGCCCATCGAGCTCTCTCCCTCACCCTGATTATCACAGTGTTTTTATGGTTCACCATGCTAGCATGTGTCAAGAGTTCACTTCTTTTATGGCCTAATAATATTCTATTATATGAATAGACCTATTATGCTTATCTGTTTGTTCATTGAGGACATGACTTGTGTTCACATTTTAACTATTATGAATAATGCTTAGAACATGTTGAGTGCAAGTTAGTTCTCTTCTTTAAAACCCTTTTATCCTTGAGAAGGACCCAAGTTCCTATCTGATATTCTACTTATATTTTTTCTATATGCATTTAAACAGGATTTCCTTGAAGTCATGACATATAGATAAAATTACAAACATGCTTGTAATCTTGGTGCTTAAATAAATATTTAAAAAAAATGCTTTTCCCTGCTTTCTAGGTCTAATACAGATTATTCCATATTTTAATATTCCTTGATAATTTTAAGCTTGATGTAGATCCAGATCTTTGAGTAGCTAAATTACTTGTTTGTTCTCAGATTTTTTAATATGTTAATAAAATATATTAAGTATAAGTTAACTTTTTATATGCGATTCAAATTTTTCATAAAAAGCCTTAATTATTCATTATTTTAATTAAGTTATTAAGAGAGCAGGAAGGGTCTCCTTGACGATGCTCTGATCTTGGAGCAAAGTTGCTGCTGAGCTTGGGGACATTTTGAAGGTTTGTTGGCAGGAGCATCTCTGGGAAGCTTTGGGGAACTGAATTAAGTTGAGGGCGGCCATGGGGACCTCGAAGGTTACTTCACACCTGATTTTTGCCATGTTTGTGGCCACAGAGGCTCCTTCTTGTTTGGCTACAACACTACATGGTCAATGCTCCCGAGACCATCATCAAGGTCTGAATGACACTTTGATGAATAGAGAAGGAACAATACCCAGCGAGGTGGTGATCACGACCCTGTGGTCTTTATCAGTGGTCATCTTCTCCATAGCGGGATGATGGGCTCCTTCTCTGTTGGAATATCCGTTAACTGCTTTGGCAGGCACAATTCCATGCTTTTTGTCAACATTTTCGCTGTCATCGGCACTTCTGAGGGATAATTGTTAGCAATTAATGGTTGCAATTCTTGTGCAGTCTCTGATAGAAATACATGTGGATATAACAATTGGTGCATGAAGTTCTGCAAACTGGGAAAGTCATTTGAAAGGCTGATTACCGACTGAATGATTATTGGCTTCTTCTGCGGTCTCTGCATGGGTTTGGTTTTGTCCCAACGTACATTGGGAAGATCTCCCCCACTGCTCAGTGGCACCCTCACCCGGTGGGCATCGTCTTTGGCATTCTGGTGGCACAGATCTTTGGTCTGAAATCGTCATGGGGACTGAGAAGTTGTGGCCTATGCTGCTGGCCTTAATCATCATTCTAGTCATCACCCAAGGTTTAACCCTTCTGTTTTGCCCCTTAAATCCTCGATTCTTGCTCATTAACAAAAAGGAGGAGGCACAGGCAAAGACAATCCTCCAACGATTGTGGGGCACCGTATATGTGGGCAAAGACATCCAGGAAATGAAAGAAGAGAGTGTCTGGATGTCGCAAGAGAAGCAAACCACCTTGCTGGAGCTGTTTAGGTCCCCCAACTAATGGCAGCCCATCCTGATCGCCATCATGCTCCAGCTCTCCCAGCAGCTCTCAGGGATCAATACTGTGTTCTATTATTCAACAGGAATCTTCAAAGATGCAGATGTGAAGTAATCCTTCTATGCCACCATTGCTGCCGGCATAGTTGATACCATTGTCACTGTAGTATCTCTGTTTCTGGTGGAAAGGATGGGTCGGAGGACTCTGCATCTGATAGGCCTTGCAGCAATGGCCAGCTGTTCCATCCTAATAACAATTTCTTTGTTACTGAGGGCTGAATAAACTTCAACGAGCATCGTCTGCATTGTGGCTATCTTGGTCTTTGTGGCCTTCTTTGAAATCGGCCCAGGCCCCATTCCCTGGTTTATCCTGGCTGAGCTATTTAGCCAGGGATCTCGACCAGTTGCCATGGCAGTGGTTGGATGTTCCAACTGAACCTCTAACTTCCTGGTGGTCCTGCTCTTCCCTTCAGACTCATTCTATATGGTTCCCTAAGTGTTTGTTGCCTTCACCATGTTCCTCTTGTTTTTCTTTGTCTTCACCTTCTGCAAAGCCTCCGAGACTTGGGGCAGGACTTTTGAGGAGATCACCTGAGCTTTTGAAGTGTGTGTGTGGGGGGGGTTTATTTTGTCTTCTAGTGTTACTGCATAAAAACTTACTTTTTAACTGTAAAGGACTTTTACCAAATAATTTTTTAAAAATAATAAAAGAAGGGCAATTAAGAATTAGAGTGAGGTGTCTGAAGAGAGGTGAGATGAAGATGACTGGGATGATGGAAGTGAAGCTGTGGAGAGGGAGGTGAGGAAATTCTCTGAGGCTGGCCTCAGTCTCTCTGAAGGAAATACTTTCATTTCTCAGAACAGTGATGTGCTTGTACAAAGAAGCTACTGAGGATTTCTTTGGAATATTTTTCCCCTTTGCCCAAGATTAAATGTAGTTATTACTTGAAATCATGAAGATGAGGATATAGTTGTTGGTGGTTGTAGGGTTTCCACTGTAACGGGAACTGGACAAGGAACGGTTCTTTCTAGAAATCTCTACCCTCATTGTATAAAAACCTTTACCCCTTGTAGTGGACTCACTTTTAAAACAACAACAACAACAACAACAAAACCACAATAAAATAAATTAACAAAAAAACCTATTACAGTCTATGTGGTAGGAGCCAACCCCTCTGTTGGTTCTTAGTTTGAGGTTTGTTATTTTCTCCATTTTCTCCTTTAGGGGATTTTTGAATATTGGCTTTTTTGTTGTTTAATTTTAACTGATAGCTTTAAAAGAGATACTATTGTTAGCTGGTCTGGGCTGGTGTAGAATTTGTGAAGTTGCCCCTGAGAGTTTGTTTCCTGACTGGTTGTTAAGTAAAAGTTGTTGATCTTAGTTAGGGTCCTGGCATGCTTGTCTATGTTTGTGACCAATATTTATGTGTCATGTGCCCTTTACAGGACCTGGATCTTTCTTCCAGACTCCTTCAGAGACCTTGCAAGTGTGAAATGTGCTGTGAGGCTCAGATCTGAGACCCTGAAAGTGTCTCAGTGGAAATTCCACATATGTTCCAACAGCCTCTTTTGAACAGAAAGTGTTTTTAACAAAACAAAACAGACCATTCATCTCTGTATATAAGTAGTAACACTGCCTCTAATGAGTAGAATTTGTGCCCATTGTTTTTTTTGGTTTATTTTTTGTTTGTTGCCAAAAAATACCCCTCATTTTCTAGTTGGTGATAATTAAAGGCTCCTTAAAACCCATTCAGCCTTGAGATTGAGGCTCTTGGAAAAAGAAAGAGAACAAGAGAGCTCAGGGCCTTTTGTGGGTATTGGAGGTGTGTCTGGGGGAATGTGTGTGTGTGTGTGTGTGTGTGTGTGTGTGTGTGTGTGTGTGTGTGTGTGTAGGGATTTAGGCTTGCCAAGGTGACAGACACTGCCAAGGTCACACAGTCTCCCAGTTTTCTCTCTGGAAGGGATCCTAGTCAGCCCCAATTTCCCTCTCTTCACTTTTTCTTAGATTATTTCATCTCCCTTTCCCTTGGTGTTTACACATTTCACATTCTTGCCTCAAACAGATTCAGTTCAATTCTCACCCTTCCTTTCTGAAGCCGGGATGTTGTTGGAGGGGGATTGGCTCATGGGGCACTCTTGCTCTGGGTGGAAGTATTCCCCTTTTTTCAGTGACCAGATAGTGAATATTTCCGAGTGGATTTCTTATTATTCACATTAAACTGGTTCTTTGTTTTTTAAATAAAAATTCTGAATATAGGGGCCGGTGAGGTGGTGCTAGAGGTAAGGTGTCTGCTCTAGCACTAGCCAAGGAAGAACCGTGGCTCAATCCCCCGGCATTCCATATGGTCCCCCCAAGCCAGGGGCAATTTCTGAGTGCTTAGCCAAGAGTAACCCCTGAGCATCAAACAGTGTGGCCCCCCCAAATTCTGAATATAAAATAAATAATCAATAATTTAATTATTAATTGGAAAATAATTCTTGGTCTACCATTAGACATGATTGTTATTTTACGAAATAACCCTTGAAAATAACTCCCTTCTGATTATAATCAACAGCAGCAGTAGTTATGATTTATTGAGCTCTCAATATGTAATGAACCAAGTATAAAAATGATAATTATGATATTTATATATTGTTAATTCCCTATGCTGTAATTAGGACAAAAATTAAACCAAAATAGTTTACTGAAAATATTTTAATACAAGTACATAGAAAATGAATGGTTAGGAATAATGATAAATTTGAAGCTGGAGCCATATTCTAGTGGCTTGGGCATCTGCCTTGCATGTGAAAGACCTGAATTCAATCTCCAGCACCACATATGGTGCCCTAACCTCTTCCAGGAGAAATTCTTGAGAGTAGAGTCAGGAATAAGCTCTGAGCACCCTGGGCATGTCCCCCAAAACAAAAATATTAACTTGCTCGCCAAGCCTATGTTCGCTCTTAAACATATATTTAACTCATTTGTCTCTATGTTTCTTTGCTTTACACATATATTTTACATATATTTAACTCATTTGTTAATATATATAATATATTATATATTAATATATAATATGTATATAATATATATGCTTTATACATATATTTTACATATATTTAACTCATTTGTCTCTATGTTTCTTTGCTTTACACCTGTCAATTCAGGTTTTATCCCTGGCATCCCATATGGACCCAAAGTTTACCAGGAGTAATTCCTGAGTGAAGAGCCAGGATTAATCCCTGATCACATCCAGATGTACCCCAACACACACATACAAAGAACTTTCTCATTTCAGCAAATTTTTTAAAAAAGTAATTTATAAAAGGAATTAACAGGAGCATGAGAGAAGCCAAAAACACAGAGCCTACCAAAAATCCTCTTCAAGAAAATTTTGCCATTTTATGATACAAATGGTCTCCAAAGAAATTATACTCAGCTTTCCTGAACTCTGGAAGCTCTCCTCAGAGCCCTGGGAAGCGAACCCCAAAGAAACTACATTCAAAAGCTACCCAGCGAGCCAGTGAGTGAGTGAGAAATGGCTGCATGTGGGGGTTTCCAGGCAGAGTGATGATTGCTCTACCTGCAGAGTCTCCACCGGGCTGTGCTTCTTCTGAGGAACTGAGCACCAGAAGGGAGCCCTGTCCTACCCTTCTCTGTCTTTCCTGAACTCTGGAAGCTCTCCTCAGAGCCCTGGGAAGCGAACCCCAAAGAAACTACATTTGGAAGCTACCCAGCGAACCAGAAACTGAGCACCTGAAGGGAGCCCTGTCCTACTCTTCTCTGTCTTTCCTGAACTCTGGAAGCTCTCCTCAGAGCCCTGGGAAGCGAACCCCAAAGAAACTACATTCGGGAGCTACCCAGCGAGCCAGTGAGTGAGTGAGAAATGGCTGCATGTGGGGGTTTCCAGGCAGAGTGCTGATTGCTCTACCTGCAGAGTCTCCACCGGGCTGTGCTTCTTCTGAGGAACTGAGCACCGGAAGGGAGCCCTGTCCTACCCTTCTCTGTCTTTCCTGAACTCTGGAAGCTCTCCTCAGAGCCCTGGGAAGCGAACCCCAAAGAAACTACATTCGGAAGCTACCCAGCGAGCCAGTGAGTGAGTGAGAAATGGCTGCATGTGGGGGTTTCCAGGCAGAGTGATGATTGCTCTACCTGCAGAGTCTCCACCTGGCTGTGCTTCTTCTGAGGAAACTGAGCACCGGAAGGGAGCCCTGTCCTACCCTTCTCTGTCTTTCCTGAACTCTGGAAGCTCTCCTCAGAGCCCTGGGAAGCGAACCCCAAGGAAACTACATTCGGAAGCTACCCAGCGAGCCAGTGACTCTCCTCAGAGTCCTGGGAAGTGAACCCCAAAAATACAGCATTCTGAAGCTGCCCAGCGAGCGAGTGAAAACTACGCCTGACCAGTGGGGCCCAACTGTGAAAAACTGTGAGTGCTGCCTGTGTGTGTCTCTCTGCTATCCTGTTGCGTGAACCTCCTGAGAGTGGGCTGAAAAGAGGCTCCAGAAGGCACTTAGCTCCACTTCGCTACGCCGTGCGCTCTTTCTAAAAATAGAACACCATCACAAGAAGAAAAAAACCACACTAAGAACTGTGCTGGATCACAGAAGCAAGAATTTCTCTCCAGACTGTCTTCTCTGCTGCGTGCTTGGGCCTAAGATTTGATCCTGTGTGAGGCTTCATCCACGGAGGACTCCCCTACCTTGGAGGCAAGTCGGCCCATCCAGAAAGGGCGGAGCCAGAGAAGTGTGTTGCCTGCATCATATACCCAATGAATACCACCACAACACGTAGAAAAACCCACAATACAAGTGTGACAATGGGGAAACAACGCAGGCCAGCATCAGACATAGAGAATGAAGATGACAATTCTGATGACCAGTTAACGACCAACCAACTAATCAATCTCTCAAATAAGGACTTTAGAGTAGCAATATGGAATATACTCAAAGAACTCAAAGAAACCATGAATAGAATAGAACAGAACACTAATAAGAATCAAGAAAATATGAAGACAGAAATCACAAAACTCCAAACTGAAATAACATGTCAAATAACAGGCCTGAAAAAATCAGTAAACGAAGTGAATGACAAAATGGATAAGCTCTGGGACAGGGTAACAGAAGCTGAGAATAGACTTGGTGCTGTGGAAGATGAGATACATAACAATTCCATACAACAGGAGAGATTGGAAAAAAAATTTAAAACAAATGAACAGACAATGGAAAAATTAGTCAAAGAATGGGAACAGATGAAAATAGAGGTCTATGATAAGATCAACAGAAACAACTTAAGAATCATTGGAGTCCCAGAGACCCAGGAAGAAAATTTCCAGGAAGAATCAACGGTCAAGAACATCATTAAAGAGAAACTCCCAGAGCTAAAGAATATATGTGATCAAATCCTGCATGCTCGAAGAGTACCAACCAAAAGAGACCCAAGAAAAACCACCCCAAGACACATCGTAGTCACAATGACAAATCCCACAGATAGAGACAGAATTCTGAAAACAGCAAGATCAAAAGGGGAAATTACATTCAAGCAAGCATCCTTGAGATTTACAGCAGACCTGTCACCAGAAACACTAAATGCCAGAAAGCAGTGGTGGGATATTGTGACAAGACTGAATGAAATGAATGCTTCACCTAGAATACTGTACCCAGCAAAACTCACTTTCCGGTTTGACGGAAGAATACATGGTTTCACAGACAAAAAACAGCTCAGAAACCTTACAGACTCAAAACCAGTCTTAAGAGAAAAACTGAAAGACCTAATCTAAGACAAGACTGACCAAAAGACACACCAAATTTCGATATAAAGATGGCATTAAATCCCAGGACAATTCTTTCTCTCAACGTCAATGGACTAAATGCACCAGTTAAGAGACACAGAGTGGCTAAATGGATCAAAAAACTCAATCCAACCTTCTGCTGCCTACAAGAAACGCACCTGAATAGTCAGAACAAACATAGACTCAAAATAAAAGGCTGGAGAAAAGTTATCCAAGCAAACAACACCCATAAAAAAGCTGGAGTGGCCATACTAATATCAGATAATGCAAACTTTATACTCAGGAAGGTTGTAAGGGACAAAGATGGACATTTTATATTAATCAAGGGGTATGTAGAGCAGGAAGAAATAACTCTCCTAAACATATATGCACCGAATGAGGGGCCAGCAAAATATTTAAAACAACTGTTGACAAATCTGAAAAACAATATCAATAACAACACAATAATTGTGGGGGACCTCAACACTGCTTTGTCAACACTGGATAGGTCAACCAGACTGAAACCCAACAAGAATATATTAGACCTGAGGAGAGAAATGGAAGAAAGAGGCCTAGTGGATATATATATAGGACACTCCATCCCCAGAAACCTGGATACACATTCTTCTCCAATGTACATGGGACATTCTCCAGGATAGACTACATGCTGGCACATAAAACATACCTCCATAATATCAAGAGGATAGAAATTTTGCAGACTACCTTCGCTGACCACAAGGCTCTGAAATTATTTGTGAATTCCAAAGGGACTCAGAAGAAAAACTTTAACACCTGGAAGTTAAACAGCCTCATACTCAATAACCAGTGGGTCCGAGATGAAATCAAGAAGGAAATCAAAAGGTTCCTGGAAACAAATGACAATAAAGACACAAACTATCAGAACTTATGGGACACAGCAAAAGCAGTACTGAGAGGAAAATTTATAGCTTTGCAAGCACACATCAGGAAGGAAGAAGGAGCTTACCTGAGTAGCTTAATGACACAGCTAATAGAACTAGAAAGTACTCAACAAAAGGACCCAAAAATAGGAAGACAGAAGGAAATAACAAAGCTGAGAGCAGAAATCAACGAAGTGGAAACCCAAAAAACAATCCGAAAGATCAATGAAAGCAGAAGTTGGTTCTTCGAAAAAATAAACAAGATTGATAGACCACTGGCAAACCTAACAAAGAAAGAGAGAGAGAGAAACTTGATAACTCGTATTAGGAATGAAAAAGGAGAGATCACTACTGATATGACAGAGATTCAAAGGGTAATCAGAAACTACTTTGAAAAACTCTATGCCACTAAAAATGAGAACCTGGAAGAAATGGATAAATTCTTGGACTCTTATAATCTTCCACGGTTGAAAGAAGAGGATGTAGCATATCTAAACACCCTCATCACCATTGATGAAATAAAAATGGTAATCAAAAGTCTGCCCAAAAACAAAAGCCCAGGCCCAGATGGATTCACTAATGAATTCTATCAAACTTTCCAAGAGGAACTACTACCAATCCTGGCAAGACTCTTTCATGAAATTGAACAAGTGGAAACACTCCCAAATAGCTTTTATGAAGCCAACATCACCTTGATACCTAAACCAGACAGAGATGCTACGAAAAAAGAAAATTACAGACCAATATCGCTGATGAATGCAGATGCAAAGATCCTCAACAAAATCCTGGCAAATAGGATCAATACCTCATTAAGAAGATCATCCACTACGATCAAGTAGGTTTCATCCCAGGAATGCAAGGATGGTTTAACATCCGTAAGTCTATCAACATAATACACAACATCAACAACAAGAAAAATAAAAACCACATGATTATAACAATAGATGCAGAGAAAGCATTTGACAAGGTCCAACACCCATTCTTGATCAAAACTCTCAGCAAGATGGGAGTGGAAGGAACCTTTCTCAATATAGTTAAGGCCATCTACCACAAGCCAGTGGCAAATATTATCCTCAATGGAGAAAAACTAAAAGCCTTCCCTCTAAATTCTGGCACAAGACAAGGCTGTCCTCTCTCACCACTCCTATTCAACATAGCACTGGAAGTACTTGCTATAGCGATTAGGCAAAAAAAAGATATCAAGGGAATCCAGATAGGAAAGGAAGAAGTCAAGCTCTCACTGTTTGCAGATGACATGATGCTCTACTTAGAAAACCCTAAAGACTCTACGAAAAAGCTTCTAGAAACAATAGACTCATATAGCAAGGTGGCAGGCTACAAAATTAACACACAAAAATCAATGGCCTTTCTATACACCAATAGTAATAAGGAAGAAATGGACATTAAGAAAACAACCCCATTCACAATAGTGCCACACAAAGTCAAATATCTTGGAATCAACTTGACTAAAAATGTGAAAGACCTATACAAAGAAAACTATAAAACTCTGCTCCAAGAAATAAGAGAGGACACGTGGAAATGGAAACACATACCCTGCTTATGGATTGGCAGGATTAACATCATCAAAATTGCAATACTCCCCAAGGCGTTATACAGATTCAACGCTATCCCTCTAAAGATACCTATGACATTCTTCAAAGAGGTAGATCAGGCACTTTTGAAATTCATTTGGAATAATAAACACCCTAGAATAGCTAAAGCAATCATTGGAAAAAAGAATATGGGAGGAATTATTTTCCCCAAATTTAAACTTTACTACAAAGCAATAGTTATCAAAACAGCATGGTATTGGAATAAGGACAGACCCTCAGATCAGTGGAATAGGCTTGAATACTCAGAAAATGTTCCCCAGACATACAATCACCTAATTTTTGATAAAGGAGCAGGAAATCCTAAATGGAGCAAGGAAAGCCTCTTCAACAAGTGGTGTTGGCACAACTGGCTAGCCACTTGCAAAAAATTGAACTTAGACCCCCAGCTAACATCATGTACGAAGGTAAAATCCAAATGGATTAAAGACCTCGATATCGGACCCCAAACCATAAGATATATAGAACAACACATAGGCAAAACTCTCCAGGACATTGAGACTTCAGGCATCTTCAAGGAGGAAATTGCACTCTCCAAGCAAGTGAAAACAGAGATTAACAGATGGGAATATATTAAGTTGAGAAGCTTCTGCACCTCAAAGGAAATAGTGCCCAGGATACAAGAGCCACCCACTGAGTGGGAGAATCTATTCACCCAATACCCATCAGACAAAGGGCTAATCTCCAAAATATACAAGGCACTGACAGAACTTTACAAGAAAAAAACATCTAATCCCATCAAAAAATGGGGAGAAGAAATGAACAGACACTTTGACAAAGAAGAAATACAAATGGCCAAAAGACACATGAAGAAATGCTCCACATCACTAATCATCAGAGAGATGCAAATCAAAACAACAATGAGATACCACCTCACACCACAGAGAATGGCACACATCACAAAGAATGAGAACAAACAGTGCTGGCGGGGATGTGGAGAGAAAGGAACCCTTATCCACTGCTGGTGGGAATGCCGTCTAGTTCAACCTTTATGGAAAGCAATATGGAGATTCCTTCAAAAACTGGAAATCGAGCTCCCATACGATCCAGCTATACCACTCCTAGGAATATACCCTAAGAACACAAAAATACAATACAAAAATCCCTTCCTTACACCTATATTCATTGCAGCACTATTTACCATAGCAAGACTCTGGAAACAACCAAGATGCCCTTCCACAGACGAATGGCTAAAGAAACTGTGGTACATATACACAATGGAATATTATGCAGCTGTCAGGAGGGATGAAGTCATGAAATTTTCCTATACATGGATGTACACAGAATCTATTATGCTGAGTGAAATAAGTCAGAGAGAGAGAGAAAAACGCAGAATGGTCTCACTCATCTATGGGTTTTAAGAAAAATGAAAGACATTCTTGCAATAATAAATTTCAGACACAAAAGAGAAAAGAGCTGGAAGTTCCAGCTCACCTCAGGAAGCTCACCACAAAGAGTGATGAGTTTAGTTAGAGAAATAACTACATTTTGAACTGTCCTAATATTGAGAATGTATGAGGGAAATGTAGAGCCTGTTTAGGGTACAGGTGGGGGTTGGGTGGGGAGGAGGTAGATTTGGGACTTGGGTGATGGGAATGTTGCACTGGTGATGGGTGGTGTTCCTTTTATGACTGAAACCCAAACACAATCATGTATGTAATCAAGGTGTTTAAATAAAAAAAAATAAATTATACTCAGTGAAGTAAATCCAAAAGTGTGTTTCCACAGGATTTCACGCATGCTTATAAATGAAAATAGTAATTAAAAAAAACACCTTGTAGATGCTGATAAAAGAATAACCGTTATTAGAGACGAAGTAGATAGGAACAGGTAGTTGGATAATGGGAGAGGGAGAGTTGGATAATGGTAGACAGTAACTAGATCTTTGATGGTGGTAGCATGTGGTATTTACATTTATCAAAAAGCTAATCTGGGCTAGAGCTATAATACAGTGCTTGCCTTGCATGTAGTCAACTTGCATTTGATCCCTGGTATTCATATGATCTCCTCAGCCACCCGGAAGGAATAACTCCAGGTGTTTCCAAAATCCAAAAAATAAATAAATAAATAAGCCTTATTGCACAAACTTACGTAATATAATAAACCAACTGTAGTGCAAAAAATAAAACAGATCTTGGGGCCGGAGTGGTGGTGCAAGGGTTAAGGCATCTGCCTTGCCCGCGCTAGCCTAGGACGGACGGAGGTTTGATCCCCCTGACATCCCATATGCCCCAAAGCCAGAAGCGTTTCTGAGCCCATAGCCAGGAGTAACCCCTGAGCATCACCGGGGGTGACCCCAAAACAAACAAACAAACAAACAATAAAACAGATCTAATTTAAACTTTCCCCATCTTCCTTTAAAACTAAGAACTATGGGGTGGGAGAAATAGCACAGCGGTAGGTAGGTATTTGCCTTGCACGCAACTGACCTGGGTCAGACCCTGGTTCGATTTCTGGCATCCCGTATGGTTCCCCGAAGCCTGCCATGAGCAATTTCTGAGCACAGAGCCAAGAGTATCTCCTAAGCGCTTCCAGGTATGGCCCTAAATCAAACAACAAAAATTAAGAACTAATGAAATTAAAGGTTGTGCACAAGACTGCTTTAGTCAAAGGCCAAGGCAGTCACTTTCTGTGAGTCTTCTGTGGATTCCCAGATACATTCCTGAAAATGGCCCCTTCACTAAGGATCTGTGACCTGTAGTGGTGTTTCCCTTATAGGGAAAACCTCAGCACCATACTTCTAAACTTTACCTCTTCATTTTATTGTTGTCTAACACAATGTTCCAAAGAAGAATTTCAGTTTCTCACTCTTGCCAATTTCAAAGTTTGCCTGTGTTGTGTTGTTCTTCAGCAAACAGCCAGCAAAGGCTATGAGAAAAGAAAGTGTCTCCCAAACTAGGGAAGAATAATGTGAGGAAAAGCAGCTGTCATCACATTGGAACCTTTTCTGAGACCTTAGTTGAGTTGTAGGTTTCTTTAAAAATCTCTTTCTATCCCAACTCCCTCTCTCAAAGAATAATAAAAGAAAAAGAACATAACATGTATTTTGACTTGTGCAGTACTAGCTTTCATATAAACAGCTGAACTAGGGAATTTCAGTTCGTAATTTCCTCCATGTAGGCCATCTGCATCCGCTGCAGCCTGGGTAACATCTGTCCCTAGCCTTTTCCTCCTTTTGTTGTTACCCAAGACTCGATCCTTTGCTCTAACAGGAATCAAGCAGTACTACCCGACTTTTATACAATGAAAGCAATTTTGGATGAATGGGATGCTGTGGTCTGACTTCATTGCATATGCTGGTCTTCACTTCCTTTCTGTTTATCCTGGCTTATGAAATCTTCACCAGATTTCCTATGATCAAATCTATCTTATACCACTTCAAATCTACTCTACAATAATTAGGTTGGATCTTTGACTCCCCCCTGAAGCTGCTTGGAATCAGCACTGCATGTTCTGGAAAATTAATCTATTCAGGATACATGTCTTATGTGTCTCTATATATTTGATTTCTCCCATTGGCAATTCCCATCCTCAGCACAGTTTCCCTAATGGCTTCTCTAGATGAATCTCACTTCTGAATTCAAGTCTTGGTGTGTGTGTGTGTGTGTGTGTGTGTGTGTGTGTGTGTGTGTGTGTGTGTGTGTGTGTGTTCATTTGGATGCCCAATATCTTCCCATATGTAATATGTCCTAAATGTTCTTCCCTTTTCTGGGTCCTCTATTCCTTTCCAGTTTCCCTTTTCGAGTTTCAGATCTTTGCCACACAACTGCCACTTTCTTCAGCATACTCCCCACCCCAGACACATTCATTATGTAGTTTCCTGGCTCTGAACTCAGTACTGTTCCATACATACATCTATCTATATCTCCACTGTTCAACTGTAAACCGACACACACATGGAAAAATCAACTCCAGACACCACTGAATAGGCCCTTCTCTTGTCCTCTTTCCTGTCATTGCAGTTTACTTTCATCTTTCCATTTGTCAACAAAACATGTGAATTTTATTGTTTTCCTGTCTGTGCTTCAATTTATTCAACATAAACAGCCTGAAAAAAATGTTTCACATATAATAAAAAGAAGAGTTGTATGTTGTCTAGATGTATGCATTTTCTTGTCACTGAGTCCCTGAACCTTAGTTTAGAAGGTTCATAAATTTGAGAAGAAACCTGATGTTCTTTTCTCTCTTGTTCTTCAAAACCATGCTTAAGCCTCTAACTTTCTTGCTCAAAACCAGGTCTTCATTTTTTATTATATAGTTGTTTTGTAATCTGTGGTACATTTTATCAGTGTCCTTTGCTGTCTTAGTTATCTATTATTATCTGGCTCTTTTCCTGATGTATTTTCCATGACTAAAACTTTCCATACTCAAAAATATTCTACTTCTCCTGTACTTAATTTAGCACTTAATAGGTAATGGTTTTGATTTTTATAACATCCCCTCCATAACCTCTGTCTTGTTAAACTGCTTCTCTTCTATACATGTACCTAGGTTTTCCCATTATCATTGTTTCCTCTACCTCCCCCTATTCAACTACAACCCCCCCCCCCCACAGAGCTAGAATTAGATCTTGCTCCTTCAGAATTCGCTGAAGAATTTCATCTTTGCTCTTTAATGGCAACTCACTTTTTACCTTGTTCTCTGATTGTTTATATGCTATTTTCTTAAGTAGATGTGAATGTAACTATGAGAACTATGTATCTTATACATTAAAAATGCCTAGAAAATTTACTCAGTATCCAGAAAATTTGAGTTCAATAAACCTTTGATGAATGAATGGACAACTGATTTATTTTATCTCTAATATAGATAAGCTATACCAAGTAGAATCAGAGATATCAGATCCTATGAGTTACAGAACAAATGAGATTCCTTAGCTTGGCATCATTCCAGTGCTCCTCTAACAGAGGCTTGTCTGTGATGGAGAGCATTCTCTTCAAAGCCATGACTTCTCTATTACCTTCCTCATTGTACTTTCAACTTGGCTCAGAAGCCAGGCTCAGGGAATGGTTTTACCCTGGTTTTACATCATTTTATTTCACTCACTTTCTTCAGTTAAAGCTAACTGAACAGATTTGGCTGAGACCAGAGTGACCACAAAACATTAGATCTGGATTGAATTAGCCAAGTGGAGAATGGAACACTCACCAAATTTTTCTCATTGCTTTGTCTTTCTTCTCCTTAAAATAAGCCCTATTTAAATTATAAGACATGTTATTTTTCTTTAGAAAAGTCAAGATAGTTCCTGAGAAGTGCTTGGTGTATTTTTTAGTATTTTTGAGATTTATAACCAAGAATAAGGGGGGAAATTATACTCATTCAAGTGTTACAAATACTTAGAAGAGGCTCCTTAGGAAGTTCTTTTCTTAAATGATTTATTATCTTGTACTCATGCAGATGTCACGATTAATTGTTTATATCTATCATGGGTGCAAAGAAGAGAGAGGATCACCAATGTTTGCCCAACTTTGTGTTTATTGAGCTCAAATTCAATCAATCAGGTTTATTGCTTATTATTGTGAATGAGTTCAAGAAATAAGAATTTTCCTTTTGTATATCAGATATAAGGAGATAGGTAATACAGGGTTGTAAAGATGAAGTCTAGAGAAGAGCATATAATATGATAAAAAGAAAAGGGTCACTTAATCCTCTGAAATGTTAACTGGTATTATTTTTAAATCAATCAATAATTTTATGTTCAAAATTATCAATTAAAATATAACTTTTTATGGAAAATATAGAAGTGGTCAATAAGTATATAGATTTAACAGCATTATTAATCACAAAGTGTAAAGCAAAACTTTATATGCATAAAGATATTTTGTTGCTAGGACAGCAAAACTGGTATTATTATAATAAAATATTAATTCAATTAATTAATTAATTATACTTATAAATTAATCATTAATTGATTTTACTTATAAAGAAAGATACTTAGAAAATATGTTACACAACATACAGATCATACAACTTATAAGTTAGAATTAGAATTTTTATTTGACATAATTGTACTTAAAAACTCTTATTCTCGTGTTGTTGAAATTTTTTATTTCATATCAGATATATAGGAACAGAAATATAGTGGATCCAGTTTGTTCTATTGCAAAAGAGATAATTGTATGTTTTTAAGAATTTTGTATTTTTTAATATCATTTTGAACTTGGAACAATCCCCAGTGTGGGAGTATTTATATCATGGAAATTGGAATCTACTATAAATTGAGCTTAGATCTTTCCCCAAAGAGCTGGCTGTTCAATAGTTAATAGCACATCTTTGATTGTGCAGCACTATCACAAGCCTTCTAAATTTACAAGATATGCTTTTTTTTTTTTTAATGAAGGGATAATCTGGATATCTTAACTTTTAATAGATAGGAATCATGAGAAAACTTGCTTTAAAAGATTTTGAATTTTCAAGGTCCAATGTAAATTAAAAATCCACGAGTGGTGAGATCATCCCAAACACTGTGTTTCTAACCCCTTAGGTGGATGGGTCTGATGAAGCAGGGTAGCAATGAAGAAATAATACACCAAGATGTCAAAAAAGGATGGTGAACATGGCGTCTGTGGCCTTTTTCCTCGAGCTCTTTCTGCCCCAACAAACAACCAGAACTGCCATTTCTTTATTCAAACCAATTCCCAAGACCAGGAGGGGGAAGCTCAAGAGAGAAACAAAGTACTATTTGGCGGGCTTTTGCATACCAAAAGAGGAGGTTTAGGGAAAAAGGAAGTTATGGGAACACTTTTGTTTAAGATTTTTAGATAGTCTTATCTTACAATTAGAGATGAGGGCAGAAATTTTCTTTTTTTTTTTTTTTACTATGTTTAACTAAATGTCTTTATTTTTTAGTTAAATAAATTCTTTAATTGAATCACCTTGAGGTACACAATTACAAAGTTGCTCATGATTGAGTTTCAGTTGTATAATATCCAACACCCATTCCTTCACCAGTGCATACCTACTGCCACCAAGGGGGAGTGCAATTAAGGGAGAGAGGAAATTTTCATTTTTAAAGAAGATATAAAGGGGCCGGAGAGATAGCATGGAGGTAAGGCGTTTGCCTTTCATGCAGGAGGTCATATGGTCCCCCGTGCCTGCCAGGAGCAATTTCTGAGCCTGGAGCCAGGAATAACCCCTGAGCACTGCTGGGTGTGACCCAAAAACCACACACACACAAAACAAAACAAAACAAAACAAAACAAAACAAAAAACATAAAGAAGATATAAAGTTCTCTCAAATAAATATTTTTATTTATCTAACATTGAGTTCGAAATAGATTTAGATCCATAATTTAAACCTAGTTACTTGTTAGAATCAGATAGGGAATCATTATAAAAATTCTAGTTCTTGGGTTCCACCCAGACCCAATTAAATAAGGATTTTAATCAAGAAATCTATGGCATGTACTTAGTTGGATTTTAAAATTGCTGTATTTTTTAAATTACAGATACTTTCCTCCTCCATTTTGAAACTGACACTTATGTGGTTCTATCACTGTGATAATTATATTTTAGGTATATAGATTTGACAGCCTGGATCTTGAGTTATAGGATGTTTAACTTTATTTAAACCTGGACATGATTTCAAGTATGAGATCCTATGCCTCCAATTTGAGTTTCTTGCTATGATAAGATGAAGTTCTTGGATGTCATAGGAGTGAGTGTTTTTATTTTATATGTGGTCAAAATATATTTAGTAATATGAAAATGTTTTTGCATAGATGAAAATTGGTCAGAGTACTAGGTATATCTATAGAGAAGTAGGTTTGAGTTCATATCTCTGTGCCCATCCCAGTGGGTTTGAGTTGCAGGTGATTACTTTGGCCAATAGAAAGTGTCAGAAGATGCACTGGGGCAGTTTGACCTAGACATTATAATCAATTTTTATTTATTGAAATAAATAGAATTTATTTTATTATTATTTATTTAGATAATACATTTATTTATTGAGAAATATATTTATTGAGACTAAGTATTAAGTCTGATGTAAAAAAAAAAAAGACAATATTGAGATTCTCTATAGAGGAGAAATGAGCCCAGACTCTCCTTTGTTCTTATCATACATACAAATGAGTGAAGTCATCTTTAAGCCTCCAAACCAATCCAGTTGGAAGCAGAATTTAATAAGTAATCCCAATGGATACCAAACAGAGCAGAAGAATTTCAAACCACAAACCCAGATGACTTTTGTGCTTCGAAGCTATGAAATCTAATAATTCAGTGACTAAATTTTATGGTAGCTTGTTACACAGCACCAGATACCTAGAACATTTTCCCAAATGATACTAATCCATGGACTAGCAATTTTTAAAAAGTTTCAGTTAAATCTACAAATATTTCTCCCCTCCAAATTCCTTAACCACACATTATCCAAAATTTCCTTCATTTTCCTCCAAAGTAAGCTCTTTGTGACAGAGACATGGCATGAATTTGGGAAAGTAATCCATAATACTTGCTACAGACTTGTATACTATTAAGGAAAACAAAGAAGATTATGAGTCAGAAAGCCTTGACTTTATTTTCAAATTTGGCATCACTAGTACTTATAACCTTGAAAGAGACATATATCTTACTCAGTTTTCTTCTTCTCCTCCTCCTGCTGCTCCTCCTCCTCCACCACCATCACCACCACTAACATCATCACCACACCTGGCACAATGCTCAAGGATTATTCTTAGCACTTCACTCAGATTATTATTCCTGGCAGGTTTAGGGGACCATATGGGATGCCAAGGATCAACACTGGTCGGCCATATGCAAGGAACATGCCCTACTCACTGTACTATCACTTTGGCCCCTGCCCAGCTTTGTTTTAGATGCTTGTAAAATACGGAAGCTAAAGGACATTATTTCTAAGTTAACTTTCAGTTGTGGAATTTTGTGGTAGTGTAATATATTTAATAGTAACTATCAATGGGAAGAGATTATTTTCACAACAAACATAACTCATTCTTGATTTCCACTGAATCAGACTAGATTTATACCTTGTAAGCAGGGATAAAAATCTCTTCAGGCAACTTTATTTGCTGAGTATACATGCTTGTCTTTAAATGCACGAAGTTGACGAATACAAGCAAAATAAAACTCAAAAGTCACCATCCTTTAAAATTATAAATTCCTATAGGGACTTTGTGTTCAATATGTTTATATCCAGAGGATGTTCTGTGTCAGGGCTATTTAGGTGAAATGAAAGGAAAAATAATAATGAAATAATGACATGTAGTTTGTGTTTACAATTTAACAACAAATTCATCTTACCCAAGTTGGGTAATTCAAAACTTACTCAACTTGATTGTAACATGTTAAAAGCAGAAATAAAGCACTTTTTGTGAAGAAGTCTCCAGTCTGAAATCTGAAATCTTCAACTGCAAATATAACATTTTTAACTTCACTTAAAACTTTACTGTCCTTTTATCCTTTCACAAATATTCTTTTCTGGCCTACATTATTAATAGATAATAAAACCCATTGCTGCTCACTATTTATGCCAAGGTGTTCTGAAAGTTGAAAAGTGGTAGTTACATGGGAATGGTAGTAATTTCTTTATTTTTTAAATTTAGGCATAACCTTTGGGTAGAGGTTTACATACTCTTGGGAGTTAAAAATCAAAGTCAAACTCTTTATATAGCACAGAAAATTGTCAAAGAGCTGTTCTTTTTACCATAATCAGACCAAAAGAACTCTCAGTAAAAGCTTATCTCTCATTTTTCCCTCTGCACAAAAAAGCAATAGTACAAGACATGAACTGCATGGTGTTTGCTACCCTTGGGTGACAGCTGCTAGAATGCAATGTTCCATTTGTATTCAAGGGACCTTTTATTCCCAGCTGCCTGAGCCAAGCCACAGGACTTGCAAAAATGCTTGGGATGCTTCCTGTGAATTTAGGACACAAAGAATCTGTGGTGTAGCTCTAAAATAGGACCTACCAAAGAGGGAAGAGTTGAAAGAAACTTTTATTATGCTATTAGAACATTACTATTCATGAGTATATTTTTTGTACATGTGTGGAAGATGTGTGCATTTTTATATTTATGTTTATGAGGGTAGGTATATGCTAACTTTTAAGGGTCCTCTATAGGGGAGACAATTCAGGTTATTGTTTTTAACATCTAATGAGAGGAATGAGAAAATGGGTCAATGAACACTAAGCTATCATACCTGTGATTAGCCAAGTTCAATGAGGGAAATGCAGAATCTGAAAAGGATCTTGTGTTTCTTGTTAATGGTTAAACCAATACCAGATAAGAGATTTTCAAAGAGTGCAAATAGGAAGGTGGCCCTTCTCACTAGAAAAACTACCAAAAGAGATTCCCTGTTTTACTCCACATTAAACAATTTTTATATGATGGGATTTTATAAATTTTAATGAAAGTTGTTATATATGACATGCTCAAATTGGTATGTTTCCAACTCTTTCTTTCTCCTCAAAGGACTATGAAAAAGTCTCTAGTAGCAGAACCTGACACAGAAAATGAAAGGGTTGAACCTTTTTTGTTTACATCAAAGTCAGAGAAACCATTATACATGTCAGGGCGTTTGAGGTGATTATTAATGTCTGCATTTCTAGACCCTCTTAACCAAGGTTGCAGTGAAAAAGTAAACTAAGTTTATAACTTACATTCCTTTCCAGAAGCATTACATGTCTAGGTATATGGAAATAGAACTGGTAGTACAAACAGACCTGGAATATCACTGAAGTCAGTGATAGAGTCTGTTAGTTATTTTGTCTTATCTATTTTCCCAAATTATTTATTAGTTTATGAGCAGTTTGGGTTCAAGGGATCCCTGAGAATAGATTAATTTTACTTAATCTTATCTAAAATAGAAGTCATATGTAAATAGATGACTTTAGTTTATAGTTCTTGGTAGAATTACTTATGAGGAAAGGAAACAAGCTTTTGTTATTTGATCATTTATTGTTTAATTTTTGTTGAAGATACATTAGCTAACATAATATAAATTTCAGGTGTACAGCATCATACTTCCATATCTAGTGATACTATAAGTCTATAGTATATGTATATATTTCTTTGATTATCACTTTATTCTAATTTTGATCCTTTGAAGGAGATATAGAGGAGGGATGCATGACTTGTCAATGCACATGGTTTTGAGGTGGTTTGTGAATATGCTTTCACTACTGATTAACTTTATTCATAGGATTGTGCTGCAGTAGTACCCTCCAGTCCTAGGTGCTCCCAACAAAGTAAGGAATCTCTTTGATGTTGATGCTAAACTGAAAAAGCTACCTCTTTTGATTTAAAGAATTTTTTTAATGATGTAGAAAAAGATGCTGGAATAATAAAACTATGATTCACTTTTCTGATCCTATACTGTATGAGGAATACAGAAAGTAGTGGAAACGGTGACTTTGGTGACTGTCTGGTCTCCATGAATTAAAACTAGTTTTCTTTCCAGTATGCCCACTGGCTTCCACTAACAAACACAAGGCCTAAGGCAAAGGCCCCTTTAGTCAGTATAAGGGGAACTCAAGATTTACAAGATGGATTTTTTTCTGATGAGTTTCTGTGATTAATTAATGAAACTCAGGAAAATTTTCTTCCTTTTGCAATCAGAAAGGTAGAGGAATTAATAATGAATTACAAAATGACCAGTGAAGAGGTCATTCCCCTGCGTTGACCCTTGCAAATGATGAGTTGAATTACCTTTCCCAGCATGAATCATGAGAAGCAAAGCCTGGTACCCAAATTTAAGGACACCTGGAGCACTTGTTAATTGTTAACTTCATGATTTCCACACCAAACACAGGGTTTGAGGTAAAGTATCTGCAAAACAGTTTTATTGACACAGGAAATCTAAAAATAGCCTTAGCCTTGAAAATGCAGATCATTGAACCTGGTCATGACACCAACAAAACTGCAGGACTCAGACAGCTCTGGAAAAGTTAGATTCATCTCTCAGCATGCAGGTGTGTGAAGAGTGACAGGAAAACAGACAAGACAGCACAACACAGTGAACAGGAAATCAGATCTTAAAGTTTCTCAGCTATCTCTGCTGCTTGCTTTGCATTTACCTATAGATAGTTCTTTCCCTCTTTCCCAACCTCCCTTTCTCATTCTCTCTATTTCTCTCACTCACACAAAGATCTTTAAGCATGTGAAAAATGTTTGCACTTATAATTAGAGGAATACAATAAAAACAATACTGATACCATTTTCCACCTATTGAATTAGCCAAAATGAGCACATTTGACAACATATTCTGTTGGTGATGCTTGGGGAAAATTCACACACATTACTGGTAGGAAACTTATCCTTTTTGAAGTAACATGTGGCAATATTTTGTAAAGTGACACCTGTTACTGTCTGACCCACCCATCACACTTACAGAAGTGTAAATATACTTTCAAAAGGTAAATATACATTTAAAATATATTTTCAATCATATGAAAATACATAACCATAACTTTAAATACCCAGTGACCAAGGATGTTTACAGAAGAATAATTTTTTTTTGTTTTTTGGGCCACACCCGTTTGATGCTCAGGGGTTACTCCTGGCTACGCGCTCAGAAATTGCCCCTGGCTTGGGGGGACCATATGGGACGCCGGGGGATCGAACCACGGTCCTTCCTTGGCTAGCGCTTACAAGGCAGACACCTTACCTCTAGCGCCACCTCGCCGGCCCCTGAAGAATAATTTATAATTGAACAATGTTAGGAGAAATTTAAATACATAAGATGATGATAGAATAATAATGACTATAACTGTATGACTTTGTATTGGAGGTCTATAATAGCCAAATTAATAGAAATTTATAGAGATGGAGAATAAAATGATAGTTTCTAAGGGATGGAATTGGTGAGGATTACTGTTTAATGAATGAATACAAATTTCTAGTATGGGACAATGAAAAAATTCTGGTTTTAGACAGGATATGATTGCACAACAATGAAGTTATTTAGTGCTACTGAATTGTATACTACAAAATGTTGAATTTTTAGCATACTACTAAATAATATAATCCAGTTTTACTTTCTATGTCATAAGGGCTGGAGAGAGGTAGGAAAGGGAGCAAAGACTATATATGCCTAAAGTGATCCAAATTAACTGAGAAATTTGATATTATCTGTCCCCCTTTTATCTTGGTGGTAGAACTATTTTAAAGAACATAAACAGAGCTCCTACTTACTGGAACTACTGAGTTTCAGAAAAACACATTAAAAATCATACTTGTGGGAATAATGTCAGATAATGATACAAATTGCTTTGAAAATTGGCATAAATATATAGTGCAGTAAACATGTCCAATAATTATATACTACTTAATGACATAATGAATCTTTCCTATCTCTCTATTCACTCAGAAGAAAACCATTATTCTTCATTTTCAGCACCTAAAAGTGTTCTCAAGGTTTCTTAGGCCTTAGCCTTCAGTATCTTATTGTAACTGTGTCCAAAACTTCCTGTTCATTATCCCAGAGAACCTGGGAGATGTGGATTCAGGTTGAAGTATTGTTTGAATCAAATTTGTTTTGTGAAGCACATTCAATGCTTCTCATACATTTAAATAAGTTTAAGGTGTTTATAGTTGACAGTGACAATACACTTCAGGTTTTGGAAGATGCTCAGTGGTGTTTTGTGAGGGGACCTAAGCTGGAGTATTCTTTCTCTTTGTTATATTTTCGCCCTTTTCTACTGGTATTGTTTCTTTCACTTGCTAATATTCCCTCTCTTTTTGTCCTGTTTCTCCTCTCTTCTTCCTCCCCCACCTCCTTCTTCCTTGTTTTCTTTTATATTCTCATTTTTCTAGTCCTTTCAAGTACAAGTCCATATCTTGAAAAATAACCATTTCAGTAATCACCCACAAAGTACTAATTAAATCACACATCCAGAAAGAAGGCTTATTTGAAACTCATACGAGTTAAATGAAATGGCCTTGTATGCTTTTTTCCTTTGTGCTTTCATTCTTGAAAATTCCAAGAGAACCTCTAGCTTTGCTTGCTTCTACTTTTACTATTTTATAACTCAAATATTTGGTTCTTCCTTCTTCAGAGATTAGGAGCACCTCAGGACAGGAACTCTGCCTCTCAACTCTAGTGGTAAACTTAAGAAATACTTGTTGACACAATGGACTTGTGTGTTTCACAATTCACCTATTTTCCATGGTTTTTAGCTAATAAAATGTCTATGTCCCTAGTACCTTCTCTTTTTCTGGGCAACCCCTTCAGAGACACTATATTCCAGGCTTCTTTGGTGTGATCATTTTGATATAGACATGTTGAACTTCGTTTTACCTCAAAATGGCCATAAAAAAATCTGCAGTGCCACACATCACTGTCAGGTACCATGAATTAAAAAAAAATTGAAGAGATTAGTGGTGCCTGTCCTCTCTGTGCTTTGGTTTTGGAATTGCTTTCCTGTACTCAATAAATTCATAAATGCACTGGGGTGGGATTGGCACCAAAGAAGTTTGGTCCATTGTGCAATGCTCACAGACTTCCATACTTTCAACTATTTCTGGTGAGGAAGCACATCCTACCTAGTTCTAAGAAATAAAGTAGATTTATTCTATCTCTCTACCATGCTCTTGCATATAATATGTGCAAAGTATTTAAAAGTTAAAGCAAAGGCTTTCTTTCCTCTGACTTTTTTTTGTCATAACCAAGACTGCTAAGGAAAACAGCACATATTCTCAAGAAGAATTTGAAATCATGTCCAAGATAGATAGTTCTTATTTCTTCTCCCAAGCCTTTCTATTTATATTCTCTGAGTTGTCAGAATGGATGTGACTCAGCTGTGATACACCAAAAGATTAGACAGCATGTAATTCAACCCTCACGCTTACACAGCATATGGCAAAGTTTGTGACTGCCAAGAGCAGCTAAGGCTCTTGCCTCAAAATACAAATGAACAAGAACACCTGTGCTTCTGGGACCAACAGTTCGCTGTCACCAGTGTGTGTGGTGTGGATCCTCCTTCTTGACCTGAGCAAGTTGAAGAGCAGAATGACATAAAGGACTAGAAGTTGTTTCTCTCCCCAGACTTACTGCCACTTCTCCCCACCACCTCTCTGAAACCTATTTCAAAGTGTAGGGAGATCTCTCTCCTTATGTCTCCTTAAAACAAATTTATTTTCACAAAATGAACAGAGAGGCCTTTACCCACATTCTTTGGAATGCTAGTGCCTGACTTATCTCCCTGAGTAGAGAAGTCATAAAAAATACTGGGTTTCAGGAAAAAAATTATGTGTGTGAGGATTTGAAGTAGAGAGGAAGGGGTGATTATTATTTCTTTCAGGTTGTGCTGTGAGCTAGCAGAATCTTTCCCACCAGCAAGAAGCTTTGTGATCATCATTTTGATCATCATTAGAGACCCGGAGGTTTTCCTCCTGAGGACTGCCTGAAGATAGACCTGTCCAGGTTGATACAATGAATTATTTGGGTGGCTGTCATATTAGAAAATAAGGACTTAGCTTTGATTTGGTTTTCCTCTCCTGGGCTGGAGAGACAGTATAGCAGATAGGGCACTTGCCTTTCATATGACTGATCTGGGTTCAACCTTGGCATCCTATATGGTCCCCAGAACACTGCCAGGAGTCATTTCTAAATGTAAAGCCGGGATTAAGTCCTGAGCATTGCTGGCCGGGGCCCCAAAAGCCAAAAGCAAACAAAAACAAACACAAAAAACAATTTTTCCCTCCTAGACAATCTACCACAATTCAATTGTGAACAAGAGGTGAGTCCAGGCATTTGATTTAATGCCAGACTCTGTTGATGGAAAGGATAAAATGAGACAGAGAAAAGGAATCGGGTGTCAGAGTCTATCTTTGTTTAAGTTCTACAAAGGCCTTTTCTGTATCCGTCATTGCTGCACTGATGGTGCAGGTGGAAATAAGAGTCAGCTCTTACTTGGTGCTGGTATGGAGTCTCTCTGCTGAGCCTCCTTCTCCCTCTGAATTTTCTTCTGCAGATTTCAAAATCATTTTCTGAACTGTCTTTGTGAACAATTCCTGTGTAGATGCTGAGGATGCAGAGGCCTCTGCCTGCTCTGAGTAGGCAATGTTTGTTTCTAGGGAACCCTGTCTTGTTCCATTCCTACCCAGCCTGAGCTGAAGCAGCTGCTTAGAGATGTTCCTTTCAAACATTATGTTTCTCCCTCCTAAGGAATTGTGCTTTAAAACCTCATAGGTAAGATATGGTCACTGAAATGCCTCAGAAACCTGGAGGTGGCTAGACTTTGATCAGTTTTTCTGAGTAATGAGCCCAGGGAGAAAGTGAGGGTGTGTGGGCCTCAACCTACAATCAGAGACTCGGTGGATATCTGTGTAGACATGTTCTTGGCTAGAAGAGTGGAGCTGTTGTGTCAGACAGTGAAAGGCTTATTGGTTCTCTCCTGAAGTCCCAGTCTGGAAGCATAGCTTTGCTTCCAACCCAGAATGTTTGTGCCCTCAGGTGGCCTGATTTGTACGGGGGCTGAAGCTTCCTTCCACCCTAACTCCCAGAGATCTAGGTCTATCAATCTCCTGGAAAATCCTGTGAAGTTTTCTTCAAAGAAAGAACAAAGAACTATCACTTGTTTTTTGCCTTCACAGTCACTGGGTTGGTTTGGATTCTTCTTTGTGACCTCAAAAATGAGTTTCCTTTTCTAGTCCTTGAGACAGAATAAGGGGCAGGTGTAGTGTGATATCTGGGAGAACTGTTGAAACACAAACACAGGTGAGAAGTTTTACATACAACCAAATCCTGCTGATTATATCATCCTACAGAGTTAGAGCTCAAACGAATGATTGAAACCCAATTCTCAAACTATCTTTGAAGGTGAGGAAACCAAAACCCAAAAGGACTGAGGGTATGCTTTAAAAAAGATTTTCTTTTGATTGCTTCTAACTCATACCTTATTAAAGAGACCTAAAAACATAAAATATAATAGAGAAAAGGTGAAAAAAAATTTTTCAGAGTAACATTATCTCTTCAGTTGCTATTCATATTTGTCCCCTTAGCAACATGAATAGACTAAACAAGCTTTTGTTGCTACAGAAAAGTATGTATTCAGCAGAGGATGTATTCACGTTTTGGTTTTTCCTCTACTCACAATTAACTCAGTAAATGTTTATTACAGAATGACTATTAGGATTGTCAGCAGTTCTTGCTTTTACTCCACATCAGGGATCTTTTAAATGTACTGTCCCATTTAATTTATACACCAGCCTTATATGTAAGTGTCAATACTATCTTAGGTAAAATGGAGTCAAAAGTATTGAGAGATACCTACTGTCATAGAGTTGGCTGGAAACACAGTAAAGATTCCTACTTTGGTGGAGAGTTGCAGAATACATTCTATCCCTGCCCACTGTCTAGAACTAATCAGTTGTATGGTTGACACTGAGCTTGAAATCGAAGACAAATGTTTTTTTTTCCTCCAAATTTGCAGTTTTCTATGTTAAAAAACCCAGAATCTGAATAGCTATAGAGATTTGGTAGAAGACCATGAACTGACCACTCTTGTCTCATTTTCATCTTTGAGATAATTCACCCTTTGAATGAGAAGGAAATACTGACAGACTTAGAGACTTTTAAGAGACTGCGACTCCCCAAAGGATTGCTGCATTGACATAACAAGCAGCATTTGATGGAAATGCTGGCCCCTAAATGGGCTAGTCCTTTATTGTAGGAACATAGACTTGGCAATGTTAATATGGTTCTGGATTTTATATTTTTCTGAGTCTGTAGTATATTCAAAAAAATGGAATTGGATAGCCTGGAAACTATGCAATATGGCTAAAAAATCTTACTTAGGCACTCAAAATATTAGTGTTACCCTGTGTACTCTAAATTTTTTGTGAATAAATAAGATTTTAAGTGTTACCCTATATATAGTAGGACCCCAGATCCTGTGGATATAGTCAATGATGAGCCAATTATGAACCTTATTTCTAACCTACTTGATGGAGGCTCTAGTGATATGCCTACAGTATAGGGAAATCTGGCTTTCACCTGTCTTAATGCTAGTACCATGCGAAACCTGACAATATTGATATAATTAAGGGCATCTCACTAAGTAAATGAAACTCTTTGCTTTGGAGGAGACAGACCTAGGGAAGAAATTGTAGCTGACATCGTAGAAAGAAGGGCTGTCTCAGGCATATAAGCCACAAGCCTCAGCTTTTGGGAAAACTAAGATAGAGATTGATATTAGGCATCAACTTTGGTCAGGAAATTTTGCATTGGCTGTAGAAAGGTGCTGGCTGAGCCAAATGTGATAGGTTCCTACAGTATCTTATTATAATCTATTTCTATGTGAATACACAAAAGGGCTCCAGGCCTTACAAGAACAATGAAAATAAGTCCTTTGTAATTGTTAGCCTTTGTATTTTCCATGGTAGAGTGGTGTTGGGACTATATAATGAAGCTTTGGCTTTAACTGTTTTAATTCTTATTTTTGAGAGCATAGAATGCTATGTTGACAATTATGTAATACTTAAAGATATTACTTTCCAATATTTTATGGCTCTAGAATTTTGTTTTTACTGGAATCATACTTTGCAGTGTTCAAGACTTACTTCTTACTCTGTGCTAAGAGATCACTCCTGGTGGTCTCAAGGGACCATATGGGGTACTGGGCATCAGACTTGGTCAACTGTGTACAAGGCACTATGTGCAAGCCTTATCCACTCTACTATAGGGATATGGTCATCTTTCAGTTCTATTGAAGTGAGATTAACATTATTCTAATGACAAATCCTTCATAAAAATTTTTTATTTCTATATGATTTGAAGATTGTATCTCTATTTTGAATTTACAATTTCAGCATTAAGAGATTAGCACATATTTCATTTAGTTATTTAGATTATTTTTAAAATTTCCAACTAGGAAATATTTAGTTATTATTTCTCTGAATATGATTTCTCCAAATATTCAAATTTGAGCAATTCAAATATTATTTGAATGATGCATTATTATCTTTTCCTAAAATTTAAATAGCTAAATAAGTATTCTTTACTTCTACATCTATCAATTTATAAAGTGTTTCAATTAATGTATTCTATCTTTGAACTGTATTTCAAATATTTACTCCTGTATTATATCTCTTGTATTCACCGTGTGTGTGTGTGTGTGTGTATGTGTGTGTGTGTGTGTGTGTGTGTGTGTGTGTGTGTGTGTGTGTGTGTAATTCTATATCTTGAATCTCTAAGTTCCTTGAGGAAAACCACATCGATTTCATCTTAGTGTCAGGAACATAGCCAGTGATCAATATGTGTCTGCTGAATCAATGGGTTGTAATTGTTAGCCTGCTGTTCTTGTGCCATCCTTAATATAAATACATGTTGAAATAGCAATTGGTGCTTTGTTGATAAAGAGAAAGGAGTTTGGAGGACTTGCTTCTTCTGACAATAACACAGAGAACTGATTAGACTGTCCTGCTCCTTCTGTACTTAAAGGGCAGTGTCAGCCAGGCAGGCTGACCTAACCAGCATGGCTGAACCAGGCTTTCTTTATGACCAAATCCACAAAGGCTATCCTGCTTATGCAATAACAGAAGAAGAGATTGAGATATAGTGCAAAGTTACAGCCATAGAGGAAAGCCACTTTTGAATTGGGCTACCTCATCCACTCTGACGTAGATAGAATCCCAATATATGCTTTTACTCAGGAGCAGATGAAGAAAGATTACTGTTCAGAAATAGGAGTTCAGTAAATCTTTGGAGGCTTGTTCAGACTAGTTCATCCCAGGAACCAGGAAATGTGATCAAGGAAGGCAAACATAAAGTCTGTCCTTAGAAATACCTGCTGCCACTTTTAATCCTAGAAGTGTGTCTACTCTTTAGGTCATGTTCAACTGAAGTTTTGCCCCTGCCATTTTTATGGGACAGTTGTCTCCTTCTGTTGCTAGGCTGAGCTGCAGGCAGTTGCAGTCATGTACAGACAAGGTAAAAAAAAGTCCAGAAAAGACATGCATGACTTCAGAGGGAATTTCCCACAGTATTTCTGGCAAGAAGGGAGAAATGTTGTGAAGGGTGAGATGTCCCTATGGCATTCAGGTCTGTCATTTAGCCATTCTTTAGAGGGAGGTTTTGGTGAGGGAAAAACTCAAATCAGTCTTCAGGACAGTACTACAAAAGGTCATGTGGTGTGTGCTGCTGATTTTAAAATTCCACCTAATGAAAAAAAGATTTTAGAATACAATAAAAATTTCCTTCCCAGCTTATGTGATTAACAGGCTAAGCTGCATCTTCTCTTGTCTGTCAGTACTGCCATAGAATAATTCACATGCCACAAAGAAAAAGCTGGCCCACTCTTCCAAAGCTGTCTGGCTGAAGTTGGAGGCTTTCAAGTCTCCCATTTGAACTTCTGATGTAGGCAAAGTTGAAGGAATTTTCAGGGATCCTAGAATATCATACATTTCTTATATAATTCCTGATTAACTGACCTTATTTTTTAATAAACCTGTGTAGCAGAAAAGCATGCAATACAGGTATTTGATAAAAGCAAACTGTCCCCAAACTAAAGTCAGCAACATTGACTAAATTGAATACAAGTAAAGCATAAACCCACAGCTGGATTATTCCTCAGGTCTCCCAGGATTCCCCAAATCTTGGGTCAGCATAGAGGAACAGATGGCAGCCCCAGTGGGTCCAATTCTAATGTCCTCTCTCTAGAAATCTGCTTTATCTCTACTGAAGATTTTAGCTACTCCTGATGGCATTGATTTCCATATGAGACTGTGATAAAAAATAAACTTCTTACTCACTAAAATTGATAAAGTGGTTAACAGTTAAGATGTAAAAAGATCCTGAGATGTCTTTGTATGTGTGATTATTGTCTGTTTTGTGTGAAAATATTCACCTGTGGTAAAATTCAATATACTGATAATGTTGAATTTCTCCTTTGTCAAGGCCCTGTGACTCATTGTCCAGAGGTGAGTTAAGATTTCAGTGAGATAGCATTGGTGAAAGTTGTAGCTTGAAGAGGAAAATTGTCATCATTACTTTCTCTTATAGGTTTCTAAGAAACAAATAGGAAGGGAACTTGAGATCAAATTCTTGATGTTTCAAGAACAGAGATAGGGATTCCCATACATAGATTTCTATATTAAATTATAATCTAAAAGACTAAAAACTAGACTAAAGAAAGACTAAAAACTAGAGTTGAGGTCATTGGATACACTGAACTTCTGAGACTCCCTCATATTCTAGAACCACAAATGTGAGTTCTATCCAAGTCTCAATCTTTATGGAAAAAACAATCATCTACCTACTTAAAACAATATTTAGTCACTTCTCAAATAAAGCCCAACCAAAACAATGACCTCCAGCATCTCTTTGAGCACTGAGTAGACAGGAGGAAACTGTCCCTGAGGCAGGCACATCTACTAGAGTTCAGAGATGATGCATATTGAAGGAGATCTCTATAGACTTCATGCTAATGCTTTCTTAACAAAGTTAGCTAACACCCCCCCCCCCCAAAAAAAAAGAACCTACTGTTTCCAGATTTAGGCTTTTCAAGAGATTCTAAATTTATAAATTTTTAGGGATTCTGGGAGTTTAAAAATGACCCAAACAACGATGATGAGGTGGATCAGATCTGCTGACCACAAGTTTGTACCCAAGTAGATTCTTTACAGAAATATGTGTTTTATATTGTACAGGAGTTGGTCTAGATGTTGTAAACACTGAGAGATAAAGATTCTAAAATCTTCTTCAGGAAATTCATAGTCTAATGGGAGCAAAGATTGGCCTGTTAATTAATCAGGTGAGTACACTGGGGAAAATGACTTTTGCCCATAGAGGAAGCCCTGCCATATTTTTGGAATATGCATTTCATGGAAGACACTCAGAGGCTTGGTTATGGAGGAGTTAAAGCTTAAACCCATATTGGATGTGAGTTAACCAATTGTAAAAGTTAGGTATGTATAGAAATAAGGTTATGAAAGCAAAAGATCACAGGGAGAACTGAGGATGAGCATGATTTGGTCTCTGTGTGCATGGGATAAGCTAATAAGTGTTACTAGATTATTCTGTGGATGGAAGAACCAAGAAAAGTCTTCCATTTTTCCTGGTTTAGGCTTTATGGGGATCCCAGGGAATGCCACAAGCAGGACAGAAATATGGTGAGATTGGTACTTTAAAGCTATTATTGTAGGGGCCAGGGCAGTGGCAGGGCATTTGCCTTGCATTTGCTGACCTAGGACAGATCATAATTTGATCCCTTGGTGTCCTATATGGTTCCCCAAGCCAGGAGCGATTTCTAAGTGCATAGCCAGGAGTAACTCCTAAACATCACTGGGTGTGGCCCCCAAACAAACAAACAAACAAAAGCTATTATTTTAGATGCTATGTGGAACATGATTCTAAACAGGAAGAGTAATGGTATTAGGGAAGATACTCAGAAACTTAAAAAAATAAGATAAGAGAAAAAAACCAAGATGACAAGAAATGGTAAGGACATAAACCAAAAGCAAACAAGGTTATATAGATTGAATAAAAAAAACTGATGAAAAAATAAAAATATTAAAATTTTAAATTTTAAAAATAAAAATACAATGGATAAAGGAGATAATTAATGAATCTGAACTCAAGGGAAGGAAATGTTATGAACTCAAAACCTCAGAGGAACCAACTCATCTTGAGGAAGTAAGGGTATAATAGGATATACGTAGGGCTTATGTGATAGCAGATTGAAGAGAAGCATTGTCTTAAAATGGTGAACTTAGACAAAGAGTGGTGGTTAACATCAGTAAAGATCTTTGCTGTATTCAAACAATCACGATGAAAGAAATTTTGGAGTGCTAAAGGGATTATACAGTGAGTAGGGTATCTGCCTTGCATATGGCTGACCTATGTTCACTATATTCAATCCCTGACACCACATATGCCCCCCCCCCAACCCTGCCAGTAAGATTTGAAACCACCAGGTATGTCCCCAAACCAAAATAGTAAATTATTGAAAGAAAAAGATGGAAACCTATATCTATAGTACTCAAGGCTTATTCCTGAATCTGTGCTCAGGGACCACTCCTGTCATTATTGGGAGATCAACAATACTAAGAATCAAAGTGAGGTCAGTTGTGTATAAGACAAGTGCCATAATCTTTCTACAATCTCATTGGCCCTCAAATAGAAATTTAAATTACTGAAAAGTATTGCTTTCAGACACAGACTAAAAAAAAAGTTTTTGCTAGGTGGGAGGTCAGTGCATGATTATGTACAGAAAGACAAAGAGAAGAACTTTTTTCCCAATTAAACTTGTATATTATGTGTGGTTGAGTTTTGAAGTCATGGAGGAGCCATTCAAAGGCAATTTTCAGACACATTCTTGAAGAGGATATTAGCAAAGGCGATGAAGCGGGGTTCTGCTCCTCACCAGTCTGTGGGTGCTGCCAGCACAGCATGAATTGCAGCTGAGAGAGCCAATGCCCTGCCAGCAGCCAGCAGGGAGGTCTCTGTGCTGCCTCAGTGACTCATCCCTACTCAGAAGCCTAATGCCTCTCCTGGCACAGGAAAATGCCACGACATTTCATTTGTTCTGCTTATTTTGATAGCAACAAGAAGCCACGTAGGTGATACTTTCCAGAGTGTGTACTTTACCTTCTGCTGCTTTTTTCCTTTTCATTTCTTAGAATTTTTTTCCTGACCTAAAAGCAGACATTTTGGTGAGTACAGAAAAATAGTCTTAAGAACCAAGTGTCACCTCTAAGTCAAATCCTGTCAACATTATGGCAGGTTTCCTTCTTGTCTTTATAGTGTGGTTTTCAGGATTAAAAAGATTGAGCTCTTTTTGAGAGTTAAAAATAATTCCAGGACAGGAAAAGTTTCTGGCAGAAGCCCCAGAAGATTTGGGTTCTAACCTCACCTCTACCGCATTATAGCCTTGGGTCTTAGCAGCTGCCAAACCTTTGAAGACTTTTGCTGGGTATGAGATGATTGTAATGAATGATCAACTTCTAGGGCTTATTCTAGTGGTTGATGTCATGGCCTGGATATTCTGATTTCCCAGAAATATGTGTTTTGGGACACTAGTTCTTTGTCAGGTATGGCCTCCCAATCTGGAATTCAGATTTTTTAAATGATTCATCCTGAAATGATGAATAAATAGTGACAAAATAAGGCATTTAAAGTAATATGACTACGAACCAGTCCTTTTGGTTAGGTTCTGGAAATTTCAAATAGGAATAAATTCACCAAAAGAGGATGAATTTAATGCGGGGAATATGCCAGATAATCTCTGAGGATTATGACCAAGTTTATGACTATCCACTGGTTAAACTAGTAGCCTTGTTTATTCTAGCTGGAAATTACAGCATTTGAAAGCCAAATATATTATTAATTAAATGTAGCTCAGAATTTTCCAAATGGTATTTTCTGAATAAATAGAATGTTTCTAGAAAGAAACAGAAGAGGGATTTAGTAAATTTAGAAAAGATTGTGTTAAATACAATATACCAAGGAGGGAGGGCTGTATTGAGTAGGCATTCTTCACTAACCTGGTCACAACACTATTTGTTAAGGCCAGTAAGTAAAATAATTTTGTCTAATTAATCTACCCAATTATTTGTTTTTCATAGGATACAGTTAGAGTAATACTGCTTCTCTCTACTAGTTTCTTAATGTATTTTTCAAAGGCACCAATATAGAACTTTCAATAATTATGCCTGATCACTCTGGTCATTGTGGTGATATTCTGGGTCCAGTTGGTTTTTATTTAAATAAAAGTGACCTTTCAGGAATGTTGAAGGGGCCCCAGGATACCCCTGATTATTACTGGTACCCAGGCCTGATACATTGTCTTTATTCTTATTGTTTCACTTTTCAATCTGTGTCATCTTGGATGAGAAGTTCAAACTTTAAGTAGAACTAGGAGACTTTAATATATTGCAGTCTTGTGATAGGAAAAGCAATTAGTGAAAAAAAAACTGCTCTAAGAACTGGCAGATAGCATTAAAATTTGTGGGATATGGATGCATTTGATAAGATTGAGAGAGAGAGAGAGAGAAAGAGAGAGAGGAGAGAGAGAGGAGAGGGATTCCAGTTCTCCATTGCCAAGGTCATTCACCCTGCCCAAAGGTCAGACCCTACAAAACTGGGTTGTGGAAAGTGTAGGATCTGAAGAGGGTAGTCTTCAGGGGAATACTTAGTTCAATTGAAGTTCAGGAGGTCATGGGCCTGATCCACTATCTAGAAAATGGTTCAGAAAACAGACTGTGTAGAGGGAAGACTGACTGCTGATGCAAAGTAGGGGTCAAAGGTGTGGGCAGCTATTCATTCATGATGTCTTTCGACGTTTGAAGGCAGAGGAGTAGTCCATCTCATTATCCTTGGGATGCATTTCTGTATTGATGGCATCAGCTGTCCAGATAGGACCTAGTCCATCCTGAAGCAGAATTATGCTACACTGGCATGAACTTTATTCAAAAGTATCTTCATTGAGTCTTAGTATGTAGGTGATAGGAACAGTAGGCTTTTGTGAGTATTTAGTAAAAATAAACATTGTTTTCTATATTTTTGCCTTCTCCTTCACCTCTCTTCCTGTTCTGTTCTGTCCTATCTTGCCCGGACCGTGAACTCAATTTCACTTTTTTTGTAGAAAAGTGCATACAGTTTTCTGGGACTTTGACTTAGATAAAGCTTCAGGCTTTATCTTTATTCAGGCGTCTTGTTGTTCTTCACCTTTAAATGACCGGACTCTTGGGCTTGGCCTCTGTGTCCAGCCATATTGATTATCCTTTCATGAATATCAAAAGAGCTGAGAGCAAGATACAGCGAGTTTCAAGCAAGACTCTTTATTCTTGGTTCTGAAGGCTCCTAGAATTAGAGAATCTTCCCCTAGAAGATGACCTGACCCCCCGAACTCTGACCAGCTTGTCTGACTTGGCCAGTCTAGGTCCTTCCCAAATCTTTGTCCCTAACTTCTCTGTTCTGCTCATCTGCTTTATGTTACCTGCTACTTCTTCCCTCCCCACCAGGCCCATGGTCTTACCTACTCTTATTGACCACAGTAACTCAGCAGGGTGACCATATGCTGGAGTTACAGCTCACTTGTTCTATCACAGACTCTTTTGCGGGACTCAGGGCTCTGCAAATTGTACCTGCCTTTCCACCTGAGGTTGTGTGACTGTGCCTCTTTCCTGATTAAAGTGGAGTTGTGTCCTGAAAGAAAAGTTCATGACCATTTCAATCACACTCTAAGAAGGAGCACATCTAATATGCAGCTCTACCAAAGTAAGCCAATTTCTAGAGAACCATGATTTTGGATACAAATATGGAAGCTTCTCTATTTTCAGCTGAAGAGCAAAATATCTGAAATGGGTCATCTGATGCCTGCTATAAGGCAATTGATGGTTTATGTTAAGTGCAGTAAATCAAAAGGACAAGGACAGATCTTGTATGATCTCACTAGTCTGTAATATAAAGAATAATATGGCTAGGGGGATGGTAGGTAGTAAAATGGTCCCAGTTCTAGTGATAAGAGCAAGTCAGCAAGTTCTAGTAAGTACTGCAAGTCAGGTGTTTGTCTTGCATGTGGTTTACCTGGGTGTGATTCCCTGCATCCCATATGGTCTCCCAGGAATTGCCAGTAGTAATTCCTTAGTGCAGAGCCAGGAGTAACCCCTGTGAATTTTCAGGTGTGGCCCCAAACCCCCAAATATAAAATAAATAAAAATTAAAAAACACACCAGTTTTGTATTTCAGAAACAAAAATATGAAGGGAGAACAGTGTGGGGTCAGAGGGCTGAAAATAACATAGAAGCAAGAACTGGGGGTCTTGAGCCACACTACATTGCAGTAGTGAAGTTATCTATCTATCTATCTATCTATCTATCTATCTATCTATCTATCTATCTATCTATCTATCTATCTATCATCTATCTATCTAATACTAGATCTAGCACTACTGTAAGCCTGATACCCAAACTTAACCAATTAGATTTAAAAATGTATATGCCAAGGAGTCAAGAGCAGGGGTGAGAGGAAATTTGGGCTAAGTAGTGAAGGGTGAGGACACAGAATGGTAGACTGGTGGTAGGAACATTGTAGGGCTGAAACCTGATTGTAAAGAAGTATATAAATCGGTGTCTAAATAAAATAATTAAAATATATTTGAGGATAAATTTGATATATGTATAAATGTAACTCAAACTTATTAAAAGAAAGTAAAAATGTATGAAAAATAATAGCAATCAAAAGCAATGTGGTGACATAGCCAGAGGGCTGACTTCCTATACTTACCCTTTCAGCCACTGGCAAATAAGTTGTGTGCCGGAGGTAATGTACCCTTCTGTTTTGTAGAGATTCTGTAGGGAATCTGGTTCCTCAGTCACCATCACCCCCTAAAACTTGGGAAAGAAGTAGGTAACCCCTCTATACTGTTTCTTCACTGTAGAATATCAGTTACCTGCAAAATTACAAAAGCAAACTAACCACCTTTGACTCCTTAAGAGTCCAGAAATAGAGAAACAGTGATAACATGTAGCAGAGTTTTGCTATGATATTTTTAAAGTCTAGAGGAGCGATGAAGAAAAAAGCTGTAAAATCATCAAGAAAATAGTAATTAGAAAATGTTTTAAAATCCCCAACAGAAGAGTAGGGGCTGACATTGACAAAGTGTTTTTATTCAAAGCAGATTTGAAACTCACACGTACGTATGATTTCAGGCACTCCTTTTGTATGACATTTTCTGTTGGAAACCAATTCTATAGTAAAGAGTTAAAACATAAAAGTTTCCTGTTTCCATCTTGTACACAGACTTCCTGAACATCCATCATTCTTTAAAAATTAGAGCTCCAGGAGATGCCAGGGAGATACAGCAGGTTCCAGGTGTTAGGAATACTGCAGGTCATCCTCTAGCCCTCATCATTAGATAAAGGACCTAATTAATGGGTAAAAGAATAGCCCTTCTGGGAGTTTTCAGTAGGTCAAAATGGCTGATTTAAAAAAAAAATAGCATGAGGGCTTTAACATAGAACAGATGTTTATTAATGTGGAACAAATGGGTGGAATCATGAATATTTAGCAAAGCCTGGGCTCACTTTGTAGGAGAGGACCTGGAGAGTTCAGCCTGTACTTTCTCTGAGATTTGCTGCCTTTTGACATGCTTGTTTGTTTACTAATCTCTCTAAGGTGCCTTGGAATGTGGTCCAGATAAAGTAGGTAAAAAAAAAGAAAAAAAAGCTGACTCATATTCCATGTAAATAATTTGATTTCTTTGTTTCCAAAATTCAGCTGTTTACTTTTTGACCTATTTTGCTAGTAATTTTTCAGAATTTTTGAAATAGGCAAGAAACTTTTGCTGCTTAGATGGTACCAATAATTAATGATACTTTTTTCTTGCTCCTTTTTACCTCATCTCACCCACAACCTAATCTCTTATCTGTTCAGAGAAATGTTTGTTAAATGACTGATTAGACTTTCACAGTAAATTGCATTTTTTGGAGATCATCTTGATAGCATTTTCACAGCTTCTATGGTAGGGTCTGAGATTATGTATCTTATCTTCCAGCTTTTCAGTGTTTTTGGTCTAAATTGCTTGCTATCTGCAGTGTTTTAAATGGCAAATCTTTTGAAGTTTGAGAGATAGTTCTTTCTGGGTCTTAGTCAGTCAGTACCATATTATCTTTCCAGACCATTAGTGATGCACTTCCAGAACCAATTCAATGGCTGATTATTTATAATTAGGAAAACTAGAAGATAAGGAAGGTGGCAGTAAAAAATGTGAGAGGGATTCTGGACTGTGTACTAACCCGTGTCCTGAATTTTTCCCAGCAGAGGATGAATCATAGTCCACTTGTTACCAGAGCAACCATCCCCCTGCTATGGATTTTTATTCACAAGTAATAATGTTCCTTCAGTCATTTTCATGAGACATCTGTAGCTATTTTAGGCTGCACCAGAGGGCTGGTGAGTGAAATGAAGAAGAGTGGTTCCTAAAACACTCAGATTCACTGGTTTGTGGTAGATCTATGACTTTGGGACTTGGGCTCCCACAGAAAATAAGAGAGCTTTCTTGAATTGGCAGGAGTGGCTGAAGTCTCTAGATTAATTTTTTGGATTATTTTTGGAAGAGGCCTGAACTCTCTTCCATCATCTCACTATGAGCATCTGGCAAACAACAGAAGAAAGCATATGGTGCTAGCAACAGAATAAACTGTTTTTTTTTTTTGTTTTTTTTTTTGGGTTTTTGGGCCACACCCGTTTGACGCTCAGGGGTTACTCCTGGCTATGTGCTCAGAAATCGCCCCTGGCTTGGGTGGACCATATGGGACGCCAGGGGATCGAACCGAGGTCCTTCCTTGGCTAGCGCTTGCAAGGCAGACACCTTACCTCCAGCGCCACCTACCCGGCCCCAAGAATAAACTGTTTTTTATTGTTTATATATTTCCTTAAAATTTTTCTTTCTAGGGGCCAGAGCGGTGGCACAGGACATTTACCTTGCATGCAGCTGACGTAGGATGGACTGTAGTTCGATCCCCCGGTGTCCCATATGGTTCCCCAAGCCAGGAGCGATTTTTGAGCACATAGCCAGGAGTAACCCCTGAGCTTCACAGGGTGTGGCCGAAAACAACAACAACAACAACAACAACAACAACAACAAAAATTCTTTCTAGTAGTAGGGCAAAACCTGACTTACTCAGAACTTTTTCTTAGTGCTCAGGGATCACTCCTGACAGTGCTCTGGCATATGTGGTGCTGGGGATGAATTGTACTAGCATTTAATGTGTTCAAGGCAGTCTCCCTAACCTTTTTATGTCTTTCCAGCCCTTTCCCTCTCATACTGTTTATTATATCTACCTAAAACGGAATTCTTTTTTTTCTCCCAATGTAGCAATAAGGAATAAATATTATTTCGATGACAATTTTCAGTCCTCCAGAATTTTTTATTCATTTTTCTGCTTTCTAGAATCTTTCTAAGATGACTGTTACTAGTGCTAAAGTGTCTATTGGCTCTGAAACTCAAATTCTGTCACTGGAATGTTCAATATACAGGTCTGGTATCTTGGGAACAGGTGAAATGACAGATATTCTCTCTCACTAGATTCTTGCTTATCTAGAAAAAAAATATCTTCTTTGTTTGTTTGTTTGTTTGGTATACTCTCCTTTGGCTAACTAACATATAAGTTAAAAAAAAGAACTATTGGATACCTATGTATTCTTCCTTTCACCCATTCCACTATATTGACTTTCCCAAGCTTATTCTTGTTTTTGTCACTGGTGAATCTACTATTGTTACAAGTCTCAGTACTGATCTTTAGACTTTCTAATAAATTCTAGTAATTGATCTAATATTATTTGATAAATAGCATAAAATAATACTTAGGAGCCTAGCACTTACATAACCTAAGTAGTTAAGCACTGTTATTTTTATGTTAATACAATTTGGCATCTTAATTTTTTTATTTATTTAAAGAAAATGCATCACACAGTGACATCGTTGACCATAAAACATTTGTTCCCAATAAGTGAAGGCAAAGTTATTAAAAAATAGAAAAAAGAAAATGGAAGAGATGAAGGTTAAAAAAAAAGAAAGATAAAAGAAAAAGTGCAAGCACATTTGTGAAAATTGTTGTATCTCCAATGAAGTCACTAATACAATGGCAGGTTTAGTAAGCTCTTGTCAGCTGTTCATTCTTTTAAGTTGGTGTGTTCCTAGAGGAATGACAACATCAAATAAGTGAAGTTGTCCAGAATTCAAAGCACTATTACTAATATTATGACTTTTAGAGGCATGTACTCTTCTGCCTCCTAGAAGAGGGAAGATACAGGGGGAGGGTGCCCATACTCACTCCAAAAATCTCTGATAATAGCAGTCCCAAAACCAATGTATGTGAAGTTTGGTCAAATCAGTGTCCTTGAAGGCAATCAAAAAGGATTTGTGATGTGGCATGGCTATCAGAAAACAGTGATTGTGGGTGATTGAGGCAAATAGCAGGAGTGGCTTTATCAGGGTGGGGACCTGCCCCACCCCTCCCGACATGACCAGGTTTTTACTGTGTGGGCCAATATATCCATAGTCTTTCATGTTCAAGAAAAGAGTGAATCTGTGGAAATGACCTATTTTGAATATGGCAATTGCATTTGTGAGTGTGATTATGACTACCAGACTTCATGGAAGAAGGAGGGGGTGTTCCCACTCACTTCAAAAAACCCTGATGATATCAGCTCCCAAACTAGCATATCTAAAGTTTAAAATTTTGTCAGTTCAGTGTTCCTAAAGGGAATTGTAGAGGGTCAGTGATTAAGTCAAGAAAACGGTTGTTATGGATGATGGAGGCAGAAGGCATGGTTTTAGCAGGGCGAAGGCTTAGCCTACTCACTCTTCCAGAGATGGCCAGCTCTATGCTATGTGGCCTGGTGTACCCATGTTCTTTCAGGGCTCTGTTTACATCTCATTTGAGAAAAGAGTGACTCTATGAAGCTGACCCCACATCTTAATTTTTGCCCTTAGACATCCTAATTTTTAATCAAGCTTTTATCAAGAGGATCTCCCCAAGCCATTGAAATTTAATTATACACAGATGTTCATAGGCCACAGACGGAACCGCGGTCCGTCCTAGCCTAGCGCTGGCAAGGCAGATGCCTTACCGTTCCATGCCACTATTCCGACCCCTTATTTTAGAAATATATTTTGTTATAAAAGTATTAGTTTATTATAGGTTGGGAGGAAGAAAACAAATTATTTTTTAAATATTTGTGTAAAACTAGTGAAAATCCTCCAGCAAATTTTTTCTGTATCTCATTATTATATAATGATTTCCCCTCAGTCATATGACAAGCTAATAAAAATTTTATATATATACCACAAACATATATTTAAGTGAAACCTCACAAATCCTGTGTATATATTATCCAAAAAGATAAAATATATCTGTCATAATCATAGGTATATGTATTTTTAAAAGAGTTTCTTCCCCCACATTTTGGGGGATCACACGCAGCAGTGTTCAGGACTTACTTCTGGCTCTGTGCTAAGTGACCAACACCTGGTTGGCCACATTCAAGGGAAGCATCCTACCTAATGAACTATTCGTATGGTCCCTATTTCAAGACTTTCTGTAAGAAATTCCTTGGTCCAGAAATTGCAGTTACTTATAAATTTACCTTTGCTCTTAAGTTATAGCAACTTACAAGATTGGTGAACTTGCCTATATAGAGACAACAAAATTAAATTCTTGATGAATTATGATTAGATACTTCCACTGCTCATAATTTCTTTCCAAAGAAAGTTATAAAGTGTCTAAAAGCTTCTCTCTTCTGAAAATGTTTGCCAGTTGTGTTCATATTATTTATCTTTGGGTTAAAATGCTCATAGAGTTTATAACTATTCAGACATTTGATACAATGAAGAAATTTTCCAATCAAGGGTTGCAGATAGTATGGATAATATCTATGTATTACTCAATAATAAAAAATATTTTAGGTCTTCCTTTTCCAGTCTTGGAAGAGGGTGTTTGTCCAAGAATCTGTCGATTTCTGTTGGGTTCTCTAGCCTAGTTGAATATAGTTGTTCATAATATGATCTCATGATATGTTGTATTTCTTGGGGTTCTGTTGTAATCTCTCCCCTTTCATTAGTGATCCTAGTGATTTGGGTGTTTTCCCTCTTTTTTTTGGTAAGTTTTGCCAATGGTTTGTCTATCTTATTTATTTTTTTTGAAAAACCAACTTCTGGTCTCATTGATTTTTTGTATTGTTTTCTTAGTCTCTATGTTGTTTATTTCTGCTCTGGTTTTTATGATTTCTTGCCTTCTGGTTGTGGTTGGATTTCTCTGTTGCTGTTGTTCCAATTCTTTGAGGTGATCTTTTAAACTGTTTGTTTTGTTATTTTCCTGTTTCCTGTTTCTAGGAAGACCTAGAAACTCTAAACAGTCCAATCACTTCAGAGGAAATTGAAGACATAATTAAAAGACTCCCTAAGAACAAATGCCCAGGCCCATATGGATTTACAGGTGAATTCTATCAAACATTTCAAGAAGACTTATTACCATTGTTCCATAGGCTTTTCAAAACCATAGAAAAAACAGGAATCCTCCCCAGCTCCTTTTATGAGGCTAATATCACACTCATTCCCAAAGAAGGCAAAGACACCACCAAAAAAGAAAACTACAGACCAATCTCACTAATGAACATTGATGCAAAGATACTTAACAAAATCTTAGCAAACCAAATCCAACACCTCATCAAAAAGATCATACATCACGATCAAGTGGGATTCATACCAGGAATGCAAGGTTGGTTCAACATACGCAAATCAATAAACATTATACACCACATCAACAACATGAAGGACAAAAACCACATGATCATATCAATCGATGCAGAGAAGGCGTTTGACAAAATCCAACATCCGTTCATGTTAAAGACACTCAGCAAAATAGGGTTAGAAGGCACCTTCCTTAAGATAGTTACAGCTATTTATGAAAAGCCTACAGCCAACATTATACTTAATGGTGAGAAGCTAGAAGCATTCCCACTAAGGTCAGGAACTAGGCAAGGCTGTCCACTCTCTCCACTCTTATTCAATATAACCTTAGAAGTCCTAGCAATAGCAATCCGACAAGAGAAGGGAATCAAAGGAATTCAAGTAGGGAAAGAGGAACACAAGCTAGCTCTATTTGCTGATGATATGATGATATACATCAAAAACCCTAAAGAATCCACAGAAAAACTCCTAGAAACAATCAACCAATACAGTAAAGTGGCTGGATACAAAGTCAATACACAAAAGACAGTAGCGTTTTTATATACAAACAATGAAGTTGAGGAGAGAGAGATTAAAAATACAATTCCATTTAAGATAGTATCAAAAAATATCAAATACCTAGGAATCAACCTTACAAGAGAAGTGAAAGATCTATACCAGGGAAACTTCAAAACACTTCAGAAAGAAATTGAAGACGATCTAAAGAAATGGAAGAACATCCCATCCTCATGGATAGGTAGAATTAACATAGTCAAAATGACTATTTTACCCAAACTGCTATATAGATTTAATGCAATCCCTATCCAAATCCAGACACAATTCTTTAAAGAAATAGAACAATCAATTATAAAATTCATTTGGAACCATAAAAGACCCAGGATAGCTAAACACATTCTGAAAAATGAGAAGTTGGGAGGTATCTCCTTACCTAACTTGAAACTATACTATAAAGCCATAGTAATAAAAACAGCATGGTACTGGAACAGAGACAGGACCTCAGACCAGTGGATTAGAACAGAATTACCAGACATAAACCCCCAGATATATAGCCAACTAATATTTGATAAAAGAGGCAAGAATATGAAATGGAACAAAGAAAGCCTATTCAACAAATGGTGTTGGTACAACTGGAAACTCATATGCACGAAAGTGAAAATCGACCCATATCTCACTCCTTATACAAAAGTCAACTCAAAATGGATCAAAGATCTGGAAATCAGACCTGAATCTATAAAGTTTATCGAGAATAAAATAGGCAGAACACTCGAAGACCTTTATATCAAAAGGGTCTTTGAGAATGGAGCACCAATGGCAAAAACGTTAGCATCAACTATAAACAAATGGGACTATATCAAACTAAAAAGCTTCTGCATGGCAAAAGAAACCCTACTTAATGCAAGAAGACAGCTAACAGAATGGGAAAAAATCTTTTCACTTGATATATCAGATAAAGGGCTGATATCTAGAACATACAAAGCGCTCAGAAACCTGAGCCCTTCAAAACCAAACGAAGCCATAAAAAAATGGGGAGACAAAATGAATAGACATTTCTCTGAGGAAGAGAGAAGGATGGCCAACAAACACATGAAAACATGCTCACCTTCACTCATCATCAGGGAGATCCAAATCAAGACAACAATGAGATACCACCTCACACCAGTGAGGTTGGCTCACATCAAAAATAATGGGAACAACCTTTGTTGGAGAGGATGTGGTATGAAAGGAACTCTCATTCATTGCTGGTGGGAATGCCCCTTGGTCCAACATCTATGGAGAAAAGTCTGGAGAGTGCTCAAAGAACTTAGAATTGAGCTGCCATTTGACCCAGCAATTGCTCTCCTAGGCATATATCCCCAAGATGGAAGGACATTCATTCCAAAATACATATGCACCCCACTATTTATTGCAGCACTCAGTATAATAGCCAAATCTTGGAACCAACCTCGATGTCCAACAACAGATGAATGGATCATTAAGATGTGGTACATATATACAATGGAATATTACATGGCAGTTAGAAATGATACAATCACAGACTTTGCAGCAACGTGGATGGACCTAGATCATGTTATGTTAAACGAAGTAAGTCAGAAGACAAAAGAAAAACACAGAATGGTAGCACTATTCTGAAACACCTAGAACACATAAAAAAACAAAAAAATGACATTGAAGAAGCATAACTGCTAGAACCACAAAGAAAGACTTCATAAACTCCATTCCCTGATCTGCACAGCCACCAAGATCTTTAGAAACAGGTCTAATTTTACCATCCAAGATAAAGTAGAAGTCTTCCACATACCACGAAAGCAGCAAGAGGAGAATAAATGATCTATTTTTTTGACGTCTTTATTTTGGTGTGGAGATTACGGTTGATGTCTCCAATATTATTTTATTTTATTTTGTTTTGTCTTTCTCTTTCTTTTTTGCACTTGAGTATGATTTGATTTCAGAACCGAGATTATTGTGTGGTGCCTGTCTTTATTGCTGTGGTGCTTATCGGTTATTTAATTCGATATTTTTTTTGTATTGTTGTGGTATTTTAATTACTTTTTTCACATCCTCTCTCAAACTGAGGTTGGAAGCCTCTAGACAGGACTCTGCCTATTTTCAGCATATTTGATTTTTGATTGAGAAGAGGACATATTAGGTGATGGGTATTCCCCTGATTCAATGTGAATATGTACCCAAAATACTACAATGAAAGATATGTAAGCCATTATGAAAAAAAAATTGTGTTTTTAATCAGAAATTTTCTTTGACTTACATGTATTATTATTATATCAATTATATTATATGTTATGTTATGTCACTATATTATGTTATATTAGTTTACCTCATTATGTTAATCAATTTTGTCCTTTAAATGAATGCTTACTTAAAACAAACAAACAAACAAACAAAAAACAACTTTAGTTTGCTCTGAAGAAAAAAAAATAAAATAAATAAAAGATAAGATAAGGCCTCCCAAATCTTACCACAGGCTGTGTTCTTTACACTGGCTGTATAGAAAGAGGAGGTACAGTAAAGGCACCCCATATACACCTCAACACAGGCCCCTTGCCGGGTATGTATTGTGAATTGGGGGACAAAAAAAATATTTTAAAACCACAAATATTTTTTTCTTTTTGTCTTGATTTTTTCTATTTGTTTACTCTGCTTTGCTGATTTGCCTTTAAAAATGGAAATTTAGGGGCGTTGGAGGTACTATAAGGATAAAGGTACATTTCTTACAATGCTATCAACACCACTTTAATCTATAGTACCACATATAGCCTCTAGGACATTACCAGGGGCATTACTGAACACAGACTCAGGAATATACTCTGAGCACTGGCTGTAACTCACTCCTTATTCCCCAAAGTAAAAACCAAGTGATAACTCAGAGGGATGTAATTTATGCATGGGGGCCCCGAGTCCCTGGAATTTCATGCACACTCAATGCTGCTGGGTGTCTCCACAATGATTGCAAGAACCCTACTACTGCTATGTATGATCCTACTAGTCCCAGCATCAATGGACTGAACAGCACTGAATTTCTTGATTTGCTGAGTTATATGGTCTGTAGAATTGGGCTGAGGATTGCCAGAAATTACCCCTATGTTCCCTGAGCAATTTCTGGGAGGCCTCTTCCACAGAAATAAAAAGCAGAGAAAGGACTTGTGATTCAGCATAGAGTCCTAACATATGGGAATCATATTTCCCTAAAAACTGCCTACACTAATTTTTGGTTAATAAATGTTGTTTATGTAAACATTTTATGGGATTATTATGTTACTGACCCTACCCTGATTGGTGATTGTGCCCTACCCTAGGGTATGACCTGGCATTCTGCCCCCACCCAAGGATGGTACCTGATTCTGCTTCCACCATTGGGTGGTATCTGATCCCATCATTGGGTGGTACCTGATTCTGGGGGATAAAAATAAGGGTCTGTGGAAGGCGAGGGGCTTTTGGCTGGAACTGATGCTGAGGCTTTGGACTTCAGTCTTGTCCACCGAATAAAGCTAATATTTCCATAAGCCTGACTGTCTGCGAGCTGTTTACCCACCGCTTCACCTCAGAACCGCAGGCTGAACAGGGTGGCAGACGCGTGCTCCGAGCTGGAGAGGAAAGACCTCATCCTCTATCCCTCCATCAGTCAACCTCTTGAGGGGCTGACTTACAACATGTATTTCGGTGGCTTGTTTCAAGTTAAAGAAAAGCAAAATGGTGATATATCAGAGTGTCAACTCAAATCTTAGAATGTCTCTGCTTAAATACCAGAGTTGATTATTTGATTTGATTTACTCCCCACTCTGCCCCCTTTATATTATCAATATATTGGGGGCAATAACAATGCAAAGGAAATTCATGTATTACTCAGCAAAATTAACTGTTTGTGGGACTGGGAAGATTGTATAGCATATATATTGCATATGCATTGCATATCCAGGTCTGCCTCGCAATCAGCAGAACTGTGTTAGATTCCCTGACACTATATGGAGGCTCCTCTGAGCTCCACAAGGAGTGATTCTGAGTATAGAGCCAGGAGTGCACTCTGATCATAACCAGGTGTGCCCCCCCAAACAAAAACCCCAAAGTTAGCTATTCTTATGCTAAAGTCGTATGCAGAAAATTTGTTAAAATTGGAGAATGGAAGCAATAATTAAAACTCCTAAAACACAAAAAAATATACCATATTTCACTGCACTACTGTCGCCATGCATAATCATTATACTGTTTTCAAATAATAATAATTTTTATAAAAAGGGTTGCATATAGTTGCACACCACTTTTTGCAATTACAAAAAATGGGTACTACAGTTATGATTATGGGTAGGAAGGTGGAAAGGTGAGAAGGTAGAAGAAACAAAGGAAGGAAGAAAGGAAAAGAAAGGAAAGAAAAAGGAAGGAGGGAGGGAGGAAAGAAAGGAGGAAGGGAGGAATGAGGGAGGGATGGAAAGGAGAGGAAGGGAAGAAGGAAGAAAGAAAGGGAGGGAGGAAAGAAGTAAAAGGGGTGAAAAAAGAGAAAAGGGCAAGAAAAATTCAAAAGCCAAAAAGTCTGGAAACTTACCATAACATTTTTACCTGGTGTCCTGTTTTGTAATTGGTATGATGTCAATAATTTCTGTCTTCTGATTGGATCGGAGCAGAAATGAGCTAATGCTCTTAGAACATTGTAGGTGGTAAGAATGAGCTATTTGTGGGTTCTTACTGGCTCAGCCACTTCCATTTGGTGCATCTCTCCTTTAGAAAAACCTGTGCCTCACATCACAAAGAATGAGAACGATCAGTGCTGGCGGGGATGTGGAGAGAAAGGAACTCTTATCCACTGCTGGTGGGAATGCTGTCTAGTCCAACCTCTATGGTAAGCAATATGGAAATTCCTCCAACAACTGGAAATTTAGCTCCCATTCGACCCAGCTATTCCACTCCTAGGGATATACCCTAGGGATATAAGAATAAAATACAAAAAACCTTCCTCACACCTATATTTATTGCAGCACTATTCACAATAACCAGGCTCTGGAAACAACCAAGATGCCCTTCAACAGACGAATGGCTAAAGAAAATGTGGTACATATACACAATGGAATATTATGCAGCTGTCAGGAGAGATGAAATCATGAAATTTTTCTATACATGGATGTACATGGAATCTATCATGCTAAGTGAAATAAGTCAGAGGGAAAGAGAGAGACTCAGAATAGACTCACTCATCTATGGGTTTTAAGAAAAATAAAAGTCATTTTTGCAACAATCCTCAGAGACAATGAGAGGAGGGCTGGAACTTCCAGCTAACTCCATGAAGCTCACCACAAAGAGTGGTGAGTGCAGTTATAGAAATAACTACACTGAGAACTACCATAACCATGTGAATGAATGAGGGAACTGGAAAGCCTGCATGGAGTACAGGTGGGGGTGGGGTGGGATGGAGGGAGATTTGGGACATTGGTGGTGGGAATGTTGCACTGGTGAAGGGAGGTGTTCTTTACATGACTGAGACCTAATCACAATCATATTTGTAATCAAGATGTTTAAATAAAGAAAAAAAGTTAAAAAAAAAAAAAAGAAAAAGAAGAACCTGTGCCTGAACCGGCTCCTGAAGAAGGTGGATGCTTCTTGAGATTGTGAATTTATGACTGGTATTACCCTTCTTCTGAGCTTCCATGAAACATCTGCTCACTGAAAAAAAAAATGATAGCCCCTCACCTCATCTTTCTTGTAAATCAGAGAGGAAGGTGATTGCTGCATAGCTATGCATAGATGTTTTCTTAATTTTTTCATCAGAACAATGTGTCTCTAGATGAAATAAAAGCTTGGTTCTATCTTGCATTTGGTTTTTCAATGTAATCTTTGTAATTAAAATTGTTAACAACCATAAATTATATTTCTTTTTAAAAAGTGATTCCCAGATGAAGAAACTAAAAACCCAGAGCCAAAGGGTGCCAATCCAATCTGTGCCAAAGCTTGTTATGTGACTTCAGGCAAAAAATGTAATCGCTTGGTAGTTTCATTTCCTTCTTCATAAAGTATGTCATTATGGTATTATCTGCCACTTGACAACTGGATAGAAACATGAAAAGGGCAACTTTTCTTTTTTTAATATTTAATACTGATTTCATTGGGGAGGGTTGGACCACACCTAGCAGTACTTAGGTGTTACTCCTGGTTGTATGCCCAGAAATTACCCCTGGCAGGCTTGGTAGATCATATGAGATGCCAGGGATCAAACTCGGGTTGGCCATGTGCTGGGCAAACACCCAACCCACTGTGTTATTGTTCTGGCCCCTCTGACTTCATTTTTACTTTGTGACATTTTGCTTGTTTCTGTTTTTGGATCATTCATCATACCCAGAGATGAGTAGGGGCTATTCCTATAGATGTCTAGTGGTGGTGGTTATATAGTTCTAAGGATCAATCATCCTCTGATTAATTATTTAGTTTTTTTAGTCACACCCAGCCATTCTCAGGGGTTACTCCTGGATCTGCACTCAGAAATTACTCTGGGAAGGCTTGGGATGCTGGGAACAATCATGGGTAAGCCACATGCAAGGCAAATGCCCTACCTACTGTGTTATATCACTCAGGCCTCTGAAAGGTTAAGTTTTCTTTTATTTCAAATATGTCATTATCCTATTTACTGAATGAAATTCAGTCAATAATCTATTGACTAAAATTCTCTTTCTTTCATCTCAAAGGAAATTCTTTTTCTACTTCAAAAATAAATGCCCATTACAAGTGTTGGAGAGCTCTTTAAAAACTCTGAAATATTACAAAGAATTATTAATGCCTAAAGCTCTTCAAATGGCATTACAAGAAGCATCAGTGATAGTTCTAGTGGCACATTGTCACATTTCACTGTAGCAACACCAAACACACTTCTAGATATATTGCAAGGCCTTCATTGATTACCTGTTGAGTTATGTCCTTGATAGATTTGCACACTTTTATATTAAAATACAGCCATATGTTCCAGCCACTTACTTTGTTGGATGATTTCCAACATTGGTCATTGGAGATCACCAGCATTTCTCAGTCAGTCAGGAATTAAAGACAAAAAAGCAGGTGAATATATTATCTCAAAGCACCCAGTTTGATATCCAAATTGGGGAGTTTGCCAGGTAATCCCACTCAGCACCCCTTCTTATCAATGAGACATCAAACTTCAGCATCAGTCCAGTTCCTGAAATAAGTGAATAGGTTCCATACATTGCCACTTAGAAAGGCATAAAACTATACCGATATTACGTACATAGCACCAGATACAATGAGAAAGTACAGGAACTCCCCTACAATGATGGATGGCACAAAAGTATGGGAATATTCCCAAGTAATTAGGAGCTTTTTACTCTCTCTGATGAAAATTCAAGTAGACAAGAGGCAAGACCAGCATGCTGTAAGTGGAACTCTCTGCTAGGTAAATGGGCAGCCCAGGCAAATAGATGGAATAAGCAGAACCAGTGAGCCAAGGAGATAGCAAGGCAGAAGAGGTGGGATCTGTGTACTACATCATTCACTGCAAGGTGAGCAGTGGAAGAGGTGAAGAAAATGGCCACTTAGCTCTGCTGCTGCCATTTTCTTCTAGTCAATAAGCCCCAACAAAATATATATTAAAAAAATTACACTGTAATACTCACAATAAAGAAACAATGCAGAAACCCACCATGCTCAATATATGAAGATGGTAGTTGGTAGACCCAACTAGGACATCTGATATATAGCCTCTGTGATAAGGACTTCAGAAAAATAAATGGTGGGGATGTTCAATGAACTCAAAGAATCCTTGGAGGTTTGAATGAACAGCAAACAAGACTCAAGAGAATGAGAGTAAAAATGATAAAACTTCAAGCAGCCATTACAGATCTGAAAAACTTGGTAGGCAAAATGCAAAACTCACTGGAAGGCCTCACCAACAGAGTAACAACTACTAGGGACAGAATTGGTGAGCTGGAAGAAGAGCTGCATAACACTTTCATATAACAAAAAAGGTTGGAAAGGAGCTTTAAAACAAATGAACAGAAGGTGAAAAATATCTTCAAAATAAACAGACAGATGACACTACAGCTTTGGGATAAATAACAACATAAGATATTATAAACAACATAAGAATTATTGAAGTCCCAGAGAACCCAGAAGAAAACCCCCATGAAGAATTAACACCAACAGTTAAAGACATCACTGCTGAGATAAATTATGTACATATGAAGAGTGCATGCACCCACATCCTGAATGCCTGAAGATACCAGCCAAAAGAAATCTATATAAAAACACTCCAGGCACATTCTAATCACAATGATGAAAACTATGGATAGAATATTCAAAACAGAAAGATCAAAAATAATATTACATGTATCCTTAAAATTTATAGCAGATTTATCCCAAGCAACCCTCCACACCCAAAGAAATATAGTAAACAAACAAACAAACAAACAAAAAACCTCAATAAATGAATGCCTTACCAAGAATAATTCACTCAACCAGACTTTAATTCAGGAAAGAATTTGAAGGATTTGAGGAAGGATACACAACTTCATGGATAAACAACAGCTTACTGACTCAAAACCAATCTTTAGAAAAGATCTGAAGGGTTTACTTTAAGACAAGACAGACCCAACAAATGCACCAACCTCTAACAAAAAGATGATATAAAATTTCATGAGAGTAATCATTGTCAAAGATTGGATGAAATGATTCAAGAAAACAACTCCCTTAAATTGGCTAGGATGGCTGTATTAATATTAGATGACACAGACTTTAGTTGTAAAAAGATTATGAGACAGACATGCATTTTTAATGTGGACATTAAGAAATGTGTGCATCAGGGAGAAACCAAACTCCCAAATATATATGCATCCAATGAGGGGCCAGCAAAAATACTTAAAACAACTGTTAATAGACTTAAAGAAAGACAACAATAGCAATATAATAGTAATGGGAGACTTCAGCATTACCCTGTCACTTCTCGATAAACCAACCAGGCTAAAATTTATCAAGGATATACTGGATTTGAAGAAAGAAATGGAAGAGGGGCTTAGTATATATATAAAAGGCTTTTCATCCCCAGAAAGTTAAATACATATTATTCTCTATTGCACATGGGACATTCTCTAGGATGCTGGGCCATAAAATATACCTCCATAAAATCAAGAGAATAAAAATGTATCAGCTACCTTCTCAGATCATGATGCACTGAAAACATAGTACTATAATTACTTGTCATTGCAATTAAGCAATAAAAGATACATGGGGTATCCAAATGATTCAAGTCTTCCCTGTTTCCAAATGACTTGATATTATATCTATAAAATCCTAAAGATTCTATCAAAAATCTCCTAGTATATGTATAGTAAAGTGGCAGGTTACACAATTAAAACACAAAAATCCATGGCTTTTCTATATACAAATAATGAAAGAAATATTTTTTCAAATCCCCTTCACACTTGTGCCCCTGAAAAATTATGTATCCTGGAGTTAACTAAGGGCATAAAAGCCTATACAAAGAAGACTAAAAAACATTTGAGAAATAAATGAGGACACAAGGAAATGAAGACATATACCCTGCTCATGGATTGGGAGGATTAACATCAGTAAAATGGCAATATTTTCCAAAGTATTGTAGAGATATAATGCAATTCTTATAAGAATACCCCTGACATTTTTTCAAAGAAGGGGATCAAACTCTTGAAATTCATTTGGAACAATTCATTTGGAATGAATAGCTAAAATAATCCTTGGGGGAAATGAAGATGGGAGGCATCATTTTCCCCAACTTAAAACTGTACTATAAAGCAGTAGCTATTAAAATAGCATGGTTCTGAAATAAAGACAGACCCTCAGATCAATAGAATAGACTTGAATATTCTGAGATGCACCTGCAAGTACACAATCAGTTAATCTTTAATAAGGGGCAAAAATACAACATGTAGAAAGAAAATCCTCTTTAACAAGTACTGTGAAGAAAACTGGTGAAATATATACAAAGAAAGTAAACTCAGATCTCACTTTATCACCATGTACAAAGGTCAAATCAAAATGGATTAAAGACCTGATATCAGACCTGAAACCACAGGTACAAAGAAGAAAGGTAGGCAAAAATCTCTGACATTGAAGTTAAAATTATCTTCAAAGATGAAACACCACTACCCAGGCAAGTGGAAGCAAAGTTAAACAAAATGGACTATATTAAACTGAGAAGTTTCTTCACTTCAAAGAAACTAGTGACTGCGATACAAAAGCTACCATGGAATGGAAGAAATTATTCACTGAATATCCATCAGATAAGGAGTTAATACCTAAGGCACTGGTAGAACTTAGCAAGAAAAAAACCATCTAGCCTGTCTTGAATACAGGCAGGGGTAGGGGGAGATTGGGGAGGGACAAGATGGGGGCATTGGTGCTGGGAAGGTTGCACAGGTCAAAGGGGGTTTTCTTGTTATGACTGAAACCCAACTACAATTATGTTTGTAATTACAGTGTTTAAATAAAGAATTTAGTTCAAAAAAATTGGGAAGAAGCAAAATGAACAGACATTTCCTCAAAAAGGAAATATAGATGGCCAAAAGGTACATAAAAATGCTCCACATTACTAATCATCAGGGAGATGCAAATTAAAACAACAATGAGATATCATCTCACATCAAAGAGACTGGCACTCTTCAGAAGAACAAGAACAATCAGTGCTTGTGGGAATGAAAGGGACTTTCATTCACTGCTGGTGAAAATGTAGACTGGTCCAGTTTTGCAGGGGAAACAATATGAATATTCCTCAACAAATTAGAAACTGAGCTTTCATATTATCCAGCAATACCACTTCTAGAGATAAATCTTAGGAACCCAAAAATACCTTGCAGAAAAGCCCTCTACATTCTTATAAATATGTTTGTCACAGCACTATTTACAATAGCCAGAATCCTGGAACAACCAAATATGTTCTAAAACAGATGAGTGGCTAAAGAAATTATGGTACAGCTACACATGAAATCATATGAAGCTGTTACAAAAACTGAAATCATGACATTTTTATATATATGTATAATATAGAGTATGGTAATAATAACCAGAGACAATAAAGATGAGGCCTTGGAGGACCAGTTTATTGTAGGAAGCTTTCCACAAAGAGCAGTGAGTTCAATTATGGAATCAAGAGTCCACTATTACAATGATAGTTGGAAGTGATCACTCTGAACAAGAACTGGGAGTTGAAATATATTAAAGGGATATGCTTGGTACACCCTCATTAACAATAGTGCAAGACAGTGTCGAAAAGGAAAAAAGGAAGAGAGAGAGAAGTAAAATGTCTGTATCAGAGGTAGACACAGGGGCATATTATGGGAGTGAAATTGAGACATTGGTGGTGAGCAATATGCACTGGTGAAGGGTGGTGTACATTGTATGACTGAAACTCAATCATGAACAATTTTTTAACCACTGTCCTTAAAGTATTACTTTAAAAAAAATAATTTAAAGTGACAATGGTTGATATTGAATGGGAGAGTATTCAGACACAATACAGTAGATAAAGGCCTGATATCTAAGATCTAAAAAGCAATCATAAAAGTCTAATAGCCCCAATCACAAATGGTGCAAGGAGATAGATACTTTCCAAAAAAAGATATAGTGGCCAAACATGCACATAATTAAATGCTCATCATCACTCATAGGGAATTTCAAATTAAAACTATATTGAGATATCATTATTCACCAATGAGAATGGCACATATCCAACAGTCTTGGAATAGTCAGCATTGGCAGAGTTTTGGTGAAAAAAAAAGATCTCTCACCAACTGTTGGTAAGATTGTCATCAGTTTAGCCTCTAGAAAACAATATAAAGATCTCTCCAAAATATAGAGATATAATTTTCATATGACTCAGATAACGAAGTTAATATTATACTTATTTAGGGTAAATAAAAAGTTTTTCTTCAGGGCCGGGCGGTGGCGCTGGAGGTAAGGTGCCTGCCTTACCTGCACTAGCCTAGGACGGACCGCGGTTCGATCCCCCGGCGTCCCATATGGTCCCCCAAGCCAGGAGCGACTTCTGAGCACATAGCCAGGAGTAACCCCTGAGCGTCACCGGGTGTGGCCCAAAAACCAAAAAAAAAAAAAAAAAGTTTTTCTTCTAAGATCAAGCACATGACAAATATTATCTAGTCTCAGCAATACTAGTTATCATGGTATTGAAGTCTTAGCCACAGCAATGAGATATGAGGGGGAAATTAAAGAGATTCTAATTGTTTTTTAAAAATATTTTTTATTTAAACACCTTGGTTACAAACATGATTGTGGTTGGGTTTCAGTCATATAAGATGACACCCCCTATCACCAGTGTAACATTCCCATCACCAATGACCCAAATAATCCCTCCTCCTCTCCCAGCCCCTACCTGTACTCCAGAAAGGCTTTTAATTTCCCTCATATATTCTCATTGTTAGGATAGTTCGCAATGTAGTTATTTCTCTAACTAAACTCACTCTTTGTGGTGAGGTTCATGAGGTCGCTATAATGTCCAGCCCTCCTCTCTTTTGTCTCTGAAAATTGTTGAGAAATGTCTTTCATTTTTCTTAAAACCCATAGATGAGAGAGACTATTCTGCGTCTCTCTTCCTCTGACTTATTTCACTTAGCATAATAGATTCCATGTACATTTATGTATAGGAAAATTTCATGACTTCATCTCTCCTGACGGCTGCTTACTATAGGGATTCTAATTGTTAAGAAGCAAAACCAACACTATTTTTAGATATTGCTCATAGAAAATCCTAAAATCTATACCAAAAATCTAGAAAAAAATCTATTTAGAAAAGTAGCAAATTAAAATTTTAATGTACAGAAATATGTTGCATCCTTTGAGTAAGCTATAATGCACACAAAAATTTAAAAATCCCATTTATCCTTTTTGCCCCCCTAAATTCTTTGGTAGTGTAAAAATTACCAAAGAAGATAAAAGTTCTTTTTGTGAAAAACTGTAGATCACTACTGAACAAAAGAAGACAGAAGGAAATGGGAACAAATTCCATTTTGTGTCTTCAAAGAATCAACTTTATTAAGGGACCACTTACCTAAAGCAATTTAAAAATCTAATCCTATCTCCATCAAAATTCCTATGGCATTCTTTATATGAATACTGTGGAGATATTTGCCTCTAATACTATTGTCTCAGTTCCTGAAAAAATGGTTTTAGTCATAAGAGAAATCCTTGTCAAGAACAAACAGGGCTTCCTGCTCTTAGTTCCCAAATCTTGTCCTCTGCTTACCCTCAAGTAACACTCAGCTGCGCTGATCTACCAAGAGTTTAAAGTGACCTCCTTTCACCCTTGTTTTTGATTTGACTTGCTATGTGAATCTTTAAAATAGTTAGAGAACTCAAGTTTTTAAATCTCAAGAATTTTATTCAGCCACTTTATTAAGTTAATTCCCAGGTTGGGATTTATGTATATTGTCAAATTCAATTAAAAAGTTGTACTCTAAGCTTCCTTGCCCCTACATGTGATAACGACAACATCTCTAGAACATTTCTCAATTTACATCCTTAAATAATTGGGGAATAATTTTCAAATTAGATCTGAGTTATTTCCCTTTCCTATGAAGGCAGCAAAGCCATCAATGAAGGCATGAGGAAAGAAGTAAGGTCCTGGGATTCTGCCCCTAACAGTCTAGTATTGTTTTGCTTCCTGCTCAAAGATGATTATTTATGACTACATTTGGGGTTATACCCTGAGGGACAACAAGACCTTGACCTTAAATAATGCAAATAACATAAATTATTCTCTCAGGCACCAACCTATTTAACTCTGGTTACAGTTCATACTCCATATCATTTTAAAAGGTTTCCAATAAAGGCGACTCTTTATCCAGCCTTCATTGGTTTCTGCAGCAGGTCCTAACCCTCAAGCCACATGCCTGTCATCACTGCTGCCCTTCATAACCCAAAATTCTGTACCTGACAGTGTTTCTCCAGTGAATACAGCTTCAGACCAGCTAATAAATAATCACATTCTAGACACTTCTAGAGATAATCTTGTACTTCCTGTTTAATATACCATCAGTTGAGAAATTTTGAATAGGTTGGAACCAGTGAACACTTTATTTGGAGACATTATCTGAAATATGGCCAAACATCTTCCTTGCGGATTCTGGAGTGATGCCCCAACTAACAGCACAGGTTTTTGACTCAAATCCAGTGAAGTTTCTTTCTTCCAAAAACAATAAACTCTCTCTTGATACCATTCTCTTGCTTTTGCCCATTCCTGTTTACTACCAAGTACTAAGAGTCTTGATCCCTAGAGTTAATTTTGATACTTACATCACTTTAAACATGCACAATAAAATTTAAAGATATTATAGGATAAAATTTCTCTTGTCCCAGAGTATCCCAGACTTCTTAATGGAAAGATGCAAATTAAATGGTCTTTTGGAGCCCTGTTTATGATTCATACTGAACATCTTTACTGAACCTTTACTGTGAGTGAGACATCATGCTAAATATGCCACTTACATGATCTCATTTAATCTTAACCAAAATCCTATGAACTATTCACTTTATAGATGAGAAAAATATGACTTATAGAAGTTAAGAAACTTGTCCTGTATTTGAAGAGAAAAAAAATAACAAAACAAGTGTTGAATGCAGGTTTTTCTGAAGCCAGTTCCAAGCTTTTATGTCTTGTCTTATCCTCTTATAAAAAAAAAGAATACCAGTCACTTCACAACAAAGAGATACATATCAAATCACATCAAGGTCTGGTTCTAAAGGTATGTCTATAGCTAAACTTTATTTTGTTTGCTTCAGTGTGATTTTTATATATTTTATTATTGCAATGAGAGATTTGAATTCAAAAACAAATCTGCCCTTAAATTTTTAGCTACTACGTTAACAGTTACATATTGTTAATAAATTTTATTAAGATTAATTCTATGGAGTTGGAATAATGGCAAAGTCGTAGCCATCTAGAATAGCAATTATGATTGGCAATGAAGTTTAACCTTGGGATACTTAGCACTACTTCTGAATGTGGAAATTAGTTAATCTAATATAGAAGTAGCTGGAAGAAGGTTTTAGACATAGGAGCTCTAATGTTGTACCCTTAAAACAATGTTTGTGATTTGTAGAGAGAAAGAGGGATCAAAGATATGGAGAGGAAAAACTGAGGACATTTTGGAAAGCATAAGATGGACCCAGAATGAAATGTAATAATTCCATTGAGTAATGGCAAAAGATAAATTTGGGGACATTAAGACCATCTAAAACATTTATAATTGAATGCAAAAGCAATGGTAGAACCCAGAAGCTATGTAGCTATTGGAAAAATAGGTTAAAAATTATTTGGAACATTTTCCCTCATAGGATGGTTTATTTTACTATATCAAATGATGGAGACTAAAGTAATGTTAGACCCATTTACCTTTAGAATTAGATTCTGTTACCCATTCAACATTAGGGTCACACTCTGTAAGTACAGAATTTCCTCCTTAACTGAGGGAGAAGCTCACTTTTTCCCTCCATCTAGCAAAAATGTTGCTCCCTGACAGTGTAAAGGAGATAGATTATTTTAATAATAGAATCATCAGTTATGACAAGTCCTACTTCAAATATAAGTATGGACCTGCCAAGAGAATGACAAAACTTGTTTAAACTAGCCAGAACATGTTATCTCTCCTAGACAGTGCAAGAGGCTTACTGACAGGTTCCCAGTCTCTGGTTTCTCTTTCCCTGAATTCCAAGCGAGAAAGCATTTTTCAATATTTCCTTAGTTAAGAGATAATGCAGGCATTTTGTTACAAATTGGTTTGCATCTATAACATTCATCTCCAAGATGTCTCTAGGTTATCTTGGCTCTTGCTTTGTGTCTAAGAAGTACATTTTCTTGGTTCAGTTGGATGAACAAGCTATTCTTGCTATCACATTGGAAAGCACTATGATTTCAGAAGTAACTTTTGTTATGGGTTGTTTCATCCAATCCAAATCTATAATACTTTCAATTTATAGAGGATTTCTGAGTACGTTTTTTACCCTCAAGTTTTGGAGAAGGTGTGGCCACTCTGCAACGTGTAGCTCCGATTTTATTCATAGATAGTGAGGTATTATGTTACTCATAGCATAATTATTTCTGGGTTTTGAATCTGTGAATGGCACAAAAAAAAAAAAAGCTCTGTTTTGTTGTATTCCAAACCAGTATAAATATGCTAAGTTGAGGATCAATATTGGGCTAGAAAGACAAGTAATAGATAAGTTGTCTCTTGACAAACATTCAACCAAAATATGTATGGAGCCATACTAAAAAATGACTTAAAATTGGAGAAAATTAAACAGAAATTTAAGGCAGAAAAATAGTCCATGTGGAGGTCCTCAGAGAATGCTTACATTTCAAATAACAATTCCTGAAGTGGACTGGACTGGGTAGTAGAACTTCTAACTGCATGTTACATGCACTAAACCAGAAACACCCATCTGGCCTGAAAGGGAATAAATGCCAGTGTACCTTGTTCCCATCATTTATCCCCAACCATGTAAGGACTTTCAAGCTGCTTTAGCCAGAAAGAAAATGATCCAGCTAAGAAGAAACTGTCTTCTCGGCCATTTATAGCAAATTTCTAGGTATTGCTTGTCATCTTGTGCATCCATTTTTGTTTTTCCACCTATGTGCAGAGATAACTATTCCAGGAAGAGCTATGTAGAATTGTATTTAACTGAATGGTGATGTTATAACAAAAGGAACCATAATAGAAAAAATGTATTCAAAGACAGGGGGCAATGAGAGATGGGACAATGCTGGGAGAGCATCTACTTTTTTTTTTAATTTTTATTTTGACCAAAGTGGATTACAAATCTTTCACAGTAATTTTTAGGTACATAGCAACATTGAATCAGGAGCATCCCCACCACCAATGTTGTCCTCCCTCCACCCCTGGTCCCAGCATGCATCCCCTATTCCTCTCCTTTACCCCCTGGGCTGCTAGTATAAGTGATCCCCTCTGTGTCTAGTATGTTGTAGATTGGGTATCAATTCTGTTGTCATTGGCTTTGGATTTGGTGTTTAAGTCTGATCATCTACTTTTTTAGGTGAGTCTAAACAGAATCACATATTGCCTTTCAACCCACTCTAACTAGTTAGAAATCAGTTGTTAGTAGAGGAGACCATCTGAAATAATACCTCATACAACTAACTGCCACTGGATCCTAAAACTGAGGTTGGCTCTATGTGGGTTGGTTTGTTCTGCAGATCAATTTTATTGGTGGCCAATGAAAGTGAGGGAATTTGAAGACTAGTCTGATCTGTTGGTTAAGTGCTGGGCTTGAAATATATTGTTTGCTTCTTTTATGTGCTTTATTTTGAAATATGCCCAAAGTCACCCTTTGGCTACACTTTTCATATAGTGCAAGAAAAGACAAAGGGATCTTTTATGTCAAAACTTGAGGATGCCAAAAATAAATTTCTCTAGTAAGGAGAAAGTCATTTTGGCAAACATTATTGAAGGGTGATAAGGGTTAGCCAGTATGAAATTAAGATTCATGGATCTTGGAAGAAAACAGAGTGGGATGAAGGCAGATTTGCAAAATCTGAAACAAGAAATAAAGACAAATATGACCAAAAGTCCTAAGAGCATAATTAAAATCTATATAAAGTTAATAAATACAGAGAAGACTCTGGAACTCAAATCAGTAAAGTGGAACAACAACATAATAAGCAATGTGAAAATATTAAGAAAAACACAGATCTAATCTAAAAAATATACTTAATTCACAATTAAGAAATGGAACAAAATCTAGAAACAATGATCAAGGATATATTACAAAGAATCTTTCTTAAGGTGGAAAAGATCTGAGATAAAAGTAAAAAGTTGGGGCCGGAGTGATGGCACAGTGGTAGGATGTTTGTCTTGCACTTGGCTGACCCAGAACAGACCGACGTTCAATCCCCCAGTGTCCCATATGGTCCTCAAGCCAGGAGCTATTTCTGAGTGCATATCAAGGAGTAACCCTTGAGCATCACGGCTGAGGCCCTAAAATCAAAAAATAAAAAAAAATTAACAGATCGATACACAGACATAGCTTTAGAAATGTTTGAGTTCCAGGATTTTGTTTTTTTATTTTTCTTTGTTTTGTTTTGTGAGGCCTGGCTCAGTATTTAGGGGATCACTTCTAGCTGTGCTCAATGAAACATGTAGTTCTGGAGCTTAGAACCCAACTAATTTTATTGATCTCTCTAGCCCTTAATTTCTAGGTTAATGATTTTCAGACATT